>NC_089752.1:59364174-59389174 GCF_040412425.1 Macrobrachium rosenbergii | reverse complement strand
ATGAGTTAACAATAAGTCCTATTTACAGCTTTTGGATGAAATATTTTAACATTCCAGTGTTACAAGGGAAATGCAATTTCATTATTTGACAGATTCCTGACACACACACACACACACACATATATATATATATATATATATATATATATATATATATATATATATATATATATATATATATATATATATATATATATATATGTATATGTATATACAACTAATGAACACATGAGCACGTGTTTCACAGAAATAATTTTATTACTCACATCAGGAACAAACCTCAAGTCTTCCAGTGACAGGCCAAGGCAGTACCAACTAGACTTAGCAGGTCATATATATATATATATATATATATATATATATATATATATATATATATATATATATATATATATATATATATATATATATATATATATATATATATATATATATATGGTGGGATAGTGAGGAATGAACAACAAAAGACGGCTACATCAACTTGACAGAAATAGAGCTCACCGACGACCAAAAGGAATTCTTAAACTACGGATTAAATTGCCGTTAAATTGGAAGAACAAATAAACAGGAAAAACGAATAAACACAGAAAACTGATAGACAATCTGCAACAAACTGAACACGAGGGCAAAATGAACATGGAAGACGGGTGCACTGAAGAGTTGCTGGGAGAGGCCAACAAGGCAAGAGGACGCAACCAAAGGAAGATATTGACGTCGAGTTTAAAGGAAGCCGCTAAGGAACTTAAAAACAACAAAAACATAATTATACGCAAAGGTGACAAAACAGCTATATACGTGGTAATGTACAGACAAGAATACAACGAGAAGATGGACAACATATCAAACGACACCACGAAACTCATTAAAATCCAAAAAGACCCTCAGACCAGTTGAAGAATAAAGATGGCAAGACTAGCAAAAGGAGGATAACGCACAATGCCATGAAAACATTTTCCCGAACATTGTGGGAGACTTTAGCTATGGCTCAGTAAAGACATAAAAACAATAACCCAATCATATCGCAGATCACATCCCCCTCTTACAAAATAGTCAAGACCATGAAAGACATAATCACCTCGTACATATCGAACAAATACACGCTAAGATCAGCAACTGAATTCATAGACACACCACCAAAGAAACCGCATCCATGGACGTCGAAAGCATGTTTACTAACGTGCCTGTAGACACCACGAGTGACCCAATCCTTAGCCATATGTGCCGGCCACAAGCAACCCCACCACAAATCTAAGAGAAGACCATAAGAAGCATGCTTGAAGCATGCACAAAAGAAGCACCATTTTACTCCCACAAAGGAGAATTATGCCGCCATATTGATGGTGTAGCCATTGGTTCCCCACTGGGGATTTTTATGGCGAACATATACATGGGCAATTTAGAGGACACTGTTTTCAATAATCACGAGAAACCAGAAATTTATACAAGATATAACGACGACATTTTCATTGCAACAAACAACAGACAAGATATTTAGAAAAATCAGTACTAAACTTCACCATAGAACACAGCATAGATCAATAACTTCCATTTTAGATGTACTAGCAGTAAACAACGAAACAAACAAATATAACACACAGGTATTACAAAGGCTACTAACACCGGACGCAGCCTGAACGGGAGAGGTGAATTCCCGGAGGCCTATAAACGGTCTGTAATTCGTTCATATGTACTGTAAGGCGGGCCTTTACCCACTGCACCACGTGAAAAACGACACACCTGGAATTAGACATAATAGAACTGTTACTCACAAACAACGGATTTGAAGACAACGTGAAACAATCAGAAATACGCGAGTTTTTTGACCGATACCACAAGCAAGACAACACCACAGACCAAAACGACGAGAAGACAGGACAACAGATACCAATATACTACCAAACTAACTTTAGCAACGAATATAACAACAGCAGCAGCATCATTAAGTAGATTATTAAGAAGAATGTCAAGCCACGAGCCCCCTATACCGACATAAACATACGGGTGTATTGCAAACCCAACCTGCTTGCATCACTTGTAACGAAAAATAGCTTTTGCGCACCCACACCTAATGAGATTACTACCAATGTGGTTTATGAATTCACTTGCCACGCGGAAGAATGCAGTCCTTCCAGGGAAAACTACACTGGCAGAACATCTACGACTCTCAGAAGAAGATTACTTGCGCACAGAAACACAGGAGCCATCTTCCAAAACTACACAGACAAACACGACAAGATACCATCGTTACAGGACTTGATAAACAATACTACAATAAAATATAGATGCAATTCACATCGGGGCATAACAATAGTAGAAGCCGTTTTTATCGCCACAAGCAAATCAAATTTAAATGCCAAAACAGAAGGCGACAGACCTTTGCCATCGGCTCGCCCGAGAAACAGGACCCAGGTCAAGGTTACCACCGCCAAGTGGAACCACGCCCAACACCACACACGAAGAAATCAATAATTTTATTAGGAATATAAGACGTAGAAATAGCATGTAGAACCAATACAGTAATATAGTTTCACCATGTAATAACATATTATGTAAATATTATGTAAACAACTAACCACCCCACTGTAAGTTGACAACCAAACATTGTAAACAAAAAATATGGCAATACCCCCTAATCGTATCCTGTAGGTATGAATGGAACGGAGGCTGCTTCTGTGTATTAGTTCTTGCTTGAAAAAGCCTGAGGTACAGGCGAAACGGACCGTAGCAATGGATGGAAAACACACTACGACTCTGTATGCTTATCCAGAGCTTTGAAGAATGATTGAAAACAGGAGTAAGGAAATATGAAAAAGTCCGCATCAAAGAAGTCAATGCCACGAAGGCGATCGCCTACAATATATATGTATGTATGTATATGTATATATATATATATATATATATATATATATATATATATATATATATATATATATATATATATATATATATATATATATATATATATATATATATATATACATGCCATTTCCCCTACCGGAGAGACAGCAGCAAGGGTACCCATTCAATTTTCATCAAGTATTTTTTTGATGGGGCTGCTAGCCTATCCCAGCGCCCTGCTCACAGATTTTTAGGCCTTGTGTACCTCCGATGTTGAGCCTTTCTTGATAGTCATCTATCCAGGTACCTACCAGACCTTATAAATAAATTAAGAATAGAATAATAATGATTCTTTTAAATATACTGCTCTTTATTTTTACTCCGTAATAAAAGCACAGTCACATTATCCCACTTAATTCTCCAACATAATGAGGAGAATTTGAGAACCACAATTCAAGAGAATTTTCTTCTAAAATCACTGCTAAACTTTATCTCTTGCCCTCAGGGAAAGAACGTTCGAATAACAAAATTAATAATTAATATATTTTAAAATTCACCATTACATTGTCTATTTCCACTCAGGAAGGAACATTTGTTCAGCATGAGTACAAATTTCTGCTCTGTAAAGGGTAAATGGCTATGAAAGCACCACATTCCGTGAGCTCTTTGACATTTTCGTAAACTACAAATGCGGGGGAAATGTTGCCATAAATTGCGAAGAGCAATTTCACTCGTGTTATTTCGCGTTTTGCTAAATGTCCTGCAAAAAAGTGGGTCAAATCGTATTCCGGTATGATATTATATTTGAAATGAAAAATACCCCTTTTTATTTAAATTACCTGCATAAACGTGCGCGTAACCTCACATTAGAAGGCAATATTCGGTTGTTTGGTGTTTATGTTGTTGTTAGGAATTTGCTCTTTATTCATTTACTTGCGCTTGTTTCATGTAAAAAAAATTTAACTCATGGAGTCTGCTGTAAAGTTAGTATTTGATTGAGACTAACGGGGACGTTTTAGAATTCTGCCACGGGTTCTAAATTACGAGTCTAACGTCATTTATGTACTGAGCTTAAATCTATGCCCCGTATGTTAGTTAAGGTAATTTTACGCAGGTAGGCAAAGGCATGTTTTAATTTTATAATCTATATTAAAATAATCTTACCAAGTGGTGCAGGGTTTGGCGGCATGGTGCTTAAATATGTCAGCAAGTGCGCTACTACGCTACCACCTTATCTTTGATGGATTAGTAAAATATAATTTCTGCCGCACACTTATGGTATATCCAGTTACTTTTTCCTTTCACACAGAAAACCTTCAGTTCTGGAATATGCATGGAACATGTCTGATAATTTACGAGCGTTCCTTTTAAGCTACTTACTTGCATGGTCATCAATCTTTATCCATTTGTTATTTTACTATAAATGTTCACTTTAAATATTGAGATCCATTAACCCAGTCGAGAGCGCATTACCTGGAAAAGAATGAATGTCTTTCCTTCAAGTGAAGCGAATCTGCAATGCATCTAATTAGCAGAGTAGTCTCAGTTATGGACTAAGTAACTTCAGCGATCTTTAAAAAACGTGTATCGGTCAACTTCGTTATATTCTTCATTTTCAATCATTTCATAATATTTTATTGCTACCCTAATCATCCTGGTGTCATTATTAATCTGCATTATTATTTTACATGAGTACAGCTACTTGAATATTTATCATCTTAAACATTTATCTAAATATATGTATTGTTAGCTTGTTGCTTAATTTTTCCTGTAATATTACGATATTTCAAAATTTTGTACAAGTACTTTAGTCTTAGTAAGTTTCAGCAAAGCTCTTTTTCCTCCTCTCCGGCGATTTGTTTGTTACACTCCATGTTAATGACTATTTTATCCTTTGCATGGGTGTGTATTTTGGTGATCACTGCCCAACCAAGGTGTTGTATAGGAGTGTTTTGGCCAATGGAGTCAGTCGTTAGTCGTCTTCTGCGCCTCATTGGCAGAGTGCTTTCTTTTTTAATACAGCAAGTACCTTTTGGAATTCAGCTATATTCAGCCGTTACTATTTGGATCTTCTTACTGACGGCAGACTTCAGTCATCTTGGATTACGGATCTTAACAATCCACGTGCACTCCTGGCCCAGTTTAAGCCAAGGGGTTCTCTCTGAGACCAGGTAATACAATCACACCTGTTTAATTTGTAAACAATCCTGGTGCATCAATCCACGTGCACTCCTGGCCCAGTACAAGCCAAGGGGTTCTCTCTGAGTCCAGGAAATATAATTCCCCCTATTTAATTTGAAAATGATCATGGCGCGTCAATCCATGGATTTGTGATTGATACTGGAGTAGGCTGTGAGAGAAGTTGATCATCCTATTTTGAAGTGTGTTCAGGAGAGTTATAGGGAAATACTACAGTGGCCACATAATTGGAAAAATTTAGTGTATTCGTTAGACTGTTCTGTTTTTGATTATCTCTGCCTTTCTGAAGATCCTTATTTTTGAAGAGTAAGTGGGTTGCTGTCTATCTTTAGTCATACAGAAGTGTTGGTTTTGGTTAGTTAAGTTAAGAGTGATTGTTATTCATTTTTCTATGTGTATAGAGGTTCAGAAGTAATTTCTGTCTGGAGCTTTATGTATTAAATATTAATATTTTTCTCGTTGTTTTTGTATCCCCCATAATTAATTTTGGCACACATTGTTATTCTTATTTAGCTATTCCACTGACTGTGGACTGAGCCGGTATTTAAGTGAAAACATTTGGTAAGAGAAATAATTTTTAGTGACCGTCAAAGAAGGACGCCACATGTATGTATGTACGAGTATATGTATATATATATATATATATATATATATATATATATATATATATATATATATGTGTGTGTGTATATATAAGTATATGTGTATATATGTATATATATAAATATATATGTATATATACATATATTTGTATATATATAAATATATATGTATATATACATATATGTGAATTATATATATGTATGTTCTTACGAATTTATCCCGCCCTCATCTAGCAGCCAGTGAGCAATTTATCCTGTGAAGCATTTTCACCTTTCGTTTGACTGTAGGGCCAAGAAAACATGGCGGGTGAGATAGGACAAAGCGTATTCTGAACTAGAGAAAAGCGGTTAGCGCCTGTGTTTCACTCATGTAGGGATAGTCTTCCACCTCAGCTGACCTGGGGCGGACAATAAGGACCCCCCCTTTCGCCCCCATCACGCAATATGGGAGTAGCTAGGCCAGTTTGGGCATGGGGACGTAGCCAGGCTGTGATAGGAACTTAACCTCTAAGTACTTAATCTTAAGACTTTTTTTTCTTCACTCTTTTGCTGGCTGTATGACTATTTGCAGGTAAGACGTAGGCTGAGACTCTGAAGCAAACAACTAGGGAAGATGCGCTGAGTTTTCCCAGACTCCACTCTGCAGCTACGACTAAGTCAAGCAACACGCTCAGTGCTTTTTACGCTGGCGAGAACTAACTCCGGTACATGGCAGTGGCACATATGTTCAGCGCACACATTTACCGACCCAGGTACGTTCATCCGCAATTAGTCTATAAGCCAACCCTTTCCCTCCCCCCTGAAATTCCTTGATTTTCCCATTCCTTCAAACTTCACTTTTTTTCCTCCAACAAAACGCAGTCCCCTTGTTAAGTCACCCTACTTCGAGCAGCCCGTGAATCACTCCATGACTTGCTTTGAAATCAACCTCATATGACTCAGTGATAAGTGTTCAAATATCCCTTCCCTAGTGCAAATTATGGGCAAATTAGTTTAAGTGATATAAGTGTCTGATTCCTCCCCCGTACGGAGATTTATTGTTTAATTGATAGCAGGGGAGATTTCCTTGCTCTTCCGTGTTTGTGCTAACTCCTGACCTCTCTAATAGGAGCCCTCCGATCATGTCCATTCCGCAAAACTATGCCCCACTAGTTCTGACTGCCATCCAAATTTCACAACCATCCCCGGTCGCACTCTGATCGCAAGAATCCGTTGCCCACACAGAAATCATCTTAATTAACTGATTGTCATTACCCTGGAGTTCACCCCTTCCAATGTATTACCGTCTATGAATTGATGCATATTTAACATAACAGAGTCATTTGTTATACCGGGGATTGTTGTATCTGTAGCCCCTCACATTTATATTGCTTATTTGCAAATTACTGCATTATTGCTCTATCGTATGTAATTTATGTGTCTGCAAATGGTTTGCATTTTACATTCTTTGTTGGTCTTGCATATTTGCCCCCTTCTCTATAAATAAACCCCTTTTTTAATTGTAAAAGAATTCTAATTCCAAATGGCGACCTTCATTATTTACGTAAATCCAGGAAGATGCTAAGGTGAGTTCCTAGTAGTTCTCCTCTTGTTCATAAACTCGGGCCCCCTTGGTATGAAGGCAATCTATAATAATAAATTGTTCCAATTCCCTCCTACACCAAGGACCCAGTTTATGACATTATCGACCAATACCAGGATCTAGTCACATTAGCGATCACTAGCCTTGCTATTACGCTAGACTAGAAACGAACCAGGAATAAATCAGGCATTTAAATTCAATCATTCATTTAAATTAATTAATTTCACTATTCACAAAAGGCATAGAAGCGGCTGGAGGAGAATTAAGGTAAAAGAGTATTATCATTGTCTTCTAACATTTAGGATACGTAAGGAAATAAGAAAAGTGATATTAATATTCTTTTAAAGAAACGCAACACACCTGTTTGTTAGAATTTTCTCAGAACGCAGGCGAAAGCATAGGTTCTTAAGTTAGCGAAACAGAGAGGTAGGCACGAATTTCTCGTCCGCAAAATTTCCAAGTGTAGGGATAGTGTGGTGTTGCCATATGAATGAACATAGGAATTAGGAAGTACGAAGTTAGGGAACTGTGCATTTGTAAAATTAGCAAGAACAAGTAGCTAAGAGTTTATTCAAGAATAGTTATGGCCGAGAAAACGTACGATTTCTTGACCAGTGACAAGTTTTGGGATAACTCAGTAATCTATAAGAAATCGTGTAGCGATCTCTGGCATCTGACGCAGGGCAGTCGGTGTGTACAGTCAGCACATGTGCAAAACATTCCAATGTCGTAGTAGAAAAACATTTCCAAGCGTAGTTATTTAATCACCATCCCAGTGTATTAGAAGTAGAGTAAAGACATTGCTGATGTTTAAAGTTCGTCAAGTTGAATTTCCATTTGAACCCCGCATTCCTCGAAGAAAGTAGAGTGTATTTTTGTCTTTTCCCTCCAATTTCATCGCCTAATCTCTGTCACACGGCAAAGCAACCGATCAGCTGTTCCCAGCAAGCGATTCAGTTCCACATCTTTCGTTCACTGAACGAACTCTCGTCACTTTTTTCCCCTAACATAAACCGTGAAAGACGTGAATATCTTTGAAATAATTTGCAACCTTTTACCCACCATATCACTTGTCATGACGAAGGCGAGACAGTAAAACATTACGTAAATACTAAAAGTTCATTGCAGAAGAAAAGTAACTTAACGTAATTTCCCATATCTAATTTATTTGCTCATAAGCACAAAGTAGAGTGACTTAAACATTCATAACGAATATGTTCCAGTACACCCCCGCTCTCAGAGAGAGAGAGAGAGAGAGAGAGAGAGAGAGAGAGAGAGAGAGAGAGATTTTCGCTTATCCTTTCATCTTAACACAGGATTGACATAAATTTATCTAAGAGTTTGGAAAAAACAACCCACAAATCATAAGAGCTAAATACAAAGAATTTTCTTTAGTGTAGGTCACTTTTAAACTTTCAAACTCATTACTCATTAAATTTTTTATCGTATACACAGTGCGTGAAATTTATAAGCACTTGTGTTTAGCGAATAATCTCGCATACCTGCTTTCCCTTTTCGTGCTTCAGCCCAAATCAATTCTCGTACGCTGTAGAGCGCACGTACCTGTGTCTAATTACGCATTGTTCAACTGTAGTGCATGAGTTGGGTATATCGCCTTCCACACTTGCTTATACTGCAAGTACTAAACCGCATATTGAGTGCACTCCTCATATCCTCCCTCTCTGCATGTCAGGGAGCCATCTCAAGTTTTGAGGAAAAAATCTAACCCACTCGTGTCACGCCCCAGTTCCCATTTCTCACAGTGCCACTAAATTGCGGCACTGCCAAGCACCCAATCAGTGAAGCACTTATCTTTCTTGTTTCCCTTTCCTTTTTCCCTTACCTTCTGCTGGAGTGTCTCATTTACCTCTTACTCCTTACTTACCTTCTGCCAGGCAGAGTACCATTTTCATGCAGACATTTTGCATTGCTCCACGGAGCACACCGGCACCACAGTGCCACTCAGTCAAAATAATCACTCATAAGCCATTTGCACCTGTATTTAAGAAACAGAGTGCCATACAACCAGTGCATCTGCCCATAAGGACCATAGAGCCTTCAGGAGCACTCCCATGTTCTAAGTGTTTTTGCCCATAAGGATTAATATACCTTCAAGATCACTTCATTTACTAGCGTATCCGCCCATAAAGACTCAGACTTCCTTCAGGAACGCTCCCCTAGTGTGACCTTCGCACGGCACACTCACCCACAGTGCCACCCCATTTAAAGGTGCCACTCCCTGAAGTGCCAATAATCTAAAGGATATTTCCTCATCATCACAAACCCTTTCCTCCACGAACGCCCAGTCAATCCACTTAGTAGCCCTTCCCCACCAGCAACATGTCAACCGAAGAGCACCAGCATTTCCGGGATACAGGAAAAGAGGATGGCCTCGTAGGCCAGGCCCTTCAAAAGTTTGTAAGGGAGCAGATTGCTGAAAAGAGAAAGTACGAAGAAGAACAGAGACAGCAAGAAGCCGAGCAGAGGAGAGAAGAAGAAGAAAGAGAAGAACGAAGAAGACAGCAAGAAGCTGAGCAGAGGTGAGAAGAAGAAGAAAGGAGAAGACAGCATGAACTAGCTCTTAAAGAAAGCAAGCTGGCGCTCTTGGACAAGGAGCTCGAGTTGGAGAGAGCCAAGAAGGAAAACGCAGAAGCTCTGGCAGCCCAACAAGCATCTAACCCCATCCCATCTGCACTAAATACCTCCCTATCAACAGTCAATGACCTCGTTGGCAAATGGACTGAAGATGAGCCAGAACAATGGCTCGAAGAGATTGAAATCCTCTTCGAGACCTATGATGTCGGTCTGGCTGAGAGGGCCTTATTGCCCACCAAGCACCTGGATGGGAAGGCTAAGGCCGCCCACCGAGCATTGGAAAGAGATCAACAAGGAGACATGGCTGCCATCCGTGAGGCCATCGCCAGGGTGTATGAAATTACTCCTGAGAGGTGGAGACAACGATTCCGAGGTGTGGCCATGGACATCGGCTGGTCCTGGACAGAATGGGCCTGTCACAAGACTCAGAATGGGACCCGATGGTTGGAATCCTTGCTGTGCAACACCTTCGAGGATGTCTTTAACAGGACCATGCTGGAGGACCTCTTCCAGTGTGTGCCCGGGCCTCTGGCTGTGTATCTTAGTGACAAGCAGCCAGCCACTCTCAAGGAAGCCTGCCACTTAGCTGATGCCTGGGAGACTTACAACCCATCCCACAGCACCTTGCAACGCAGAATAGTGCTGCCCGGACACCTCTCAGGCTCAAATCGCCCATGGAACGGACCACCTAGCAGACCTACGTGCACCATCTGCAAGAGGTACAGTCACGCTGAAGCTGAGTGCCGCTACAAGCCAGACAACAACCAATGACAGCCTACCAATAACCGCCACTCCTCCTCTCCCTCTAAGTCCGCATTCCCAGCAGACCATCACTGCCGGGAAATCATCCTATCCCAGGGGACCCCGCCGAGACTGTGGAGTTCTAGGGCACTCTCCTGCCGGGTATCCTGGTCGCTCGAGACATGTGGTTGCTACCAGGCACGTCAACCTGATCAGTACAACACCCTCCCTGGCTGAGCCGCGAGAAATGTCTCACCCTGGGCGGGTCTGGACACAGTCCGTCACCATAGCCCTTCTGGATGGTTCTTTCCCACCAATGCACCTACCAACTACTGCTGACACTGGCTCGGACATTAGCCTGATCGATCGGGCCAAAGTGCCAGCCAGTGCCTTCGTAGATGAGGAAGTCAGGTGGATGGTAACCTGGGTAGACCAGCAATCCATGACTGTTCCCACAGTTGAACTCAGGGTGATCACCGATTGGAGCATCAAAATTCACCGCCTTGGCATGGTGAACTGTATTAGGCATGGAGTGGAATTCCTACTAGGACGAGAAATCCTCTGGGGTTGCCCCTGACCCCCGCCGTTCTATTGCCTGACTGCCTCCGCCAGTGAGGGGCTGTGCCAAAACTTCTTGAGCAGGACACAGCCTCTGTGACAGCTGTGCCACCCTCAACCCAACCTTCCATTCGCCCAAAAGCGAACCTCACCCACCAGCATTGAACTCGTTCCAGGCCTAGTCCGCAGATCTCGCAACTGGACAGCCACCAAAACACTACTCCCTCATTAGGTAGGGATCTCGCCAACTACCGCTGCAGGACCTGCAACATAAGAGGGCACTCTGAAAGATGGTCCAAGTGCCCAAGCAAGCTAGCCGCAGTGGCCATTTCTACCAAACCAAGGGGGCCTGCCCTCTCATCGAGACAGGAATCGCTGTCCCAAATCACGCCAGGGACACCGAGGGGCCTTGCTCCCCCGTGTCCCCCCCTTCAGCTTTGTCTGACACCAGTTCACTGCCAGTGACACTTGCGACCCCTGGCCAGTGCCAAGCTCCGCTTATCTTGGCTGGAAGCTCCATGCCGACCTTACTCCCAGTGCCTGGCCCTGAGTTAGTGCCAGTGCTAGATCCACAACCTGACCCAGATCCTCCTATGGGAGACCCACCAAACCACAACCATGATCATCGCTCAGTGTGACCTCTGACCTAGTAGTATTAACCATTAACCCTTTAGGCAATTGTACCACTAACCTTTTCCTAACTAACATCCTTCCAACCCACTCAAGACTCAAACTGATCCATTACTTAATTGTATACTGTGATTTACCCTTCAGGTTATTCATGTTTCAATTTGTTGAGTGTTAATCATAAAATGTTGTGCCAATCATAAGTCATTATTTGCCATTCATGAGTGCCAGCTCGTTCAGTGCCAGATTTATAGGATAGCAGGTTAGCTTAGGTGTTTAATATGTGCCTTTGCCTAAGCGTAGATTTCTCGTGTCGTCAGAGACAGTTAGCAGAAGTGTCTATACCCTTAGATAGGTTAGACCTGTAAATTAGCCAATTCAGAACCCCTCTTAGCAGTTAGGTAGGCCGCTTTAGCTGTTGCAGTGCCAAAGCACAAGTTATGTAAGGTCACTGGCTGCCAATCGGGAGGAATTAGCCAAGACCTTCACACCCGAAAGAGTGTGACGGCCTTTCCAAAGGGGGGACCTCTTAAGAATTTATCCCTCCCTCATCTAGCAGCCAGTGAGTAATTTATCCTGTGAAGTATTTTCACCTTTCATTTGACTGTGGGCTAAGAAAACATGGCGGGTGAGAGAGCACAAAGCGTATTTTCAACTAGAGAAAAGCGGTTAGCGCCTGTGTTTCACTCATGTAGGGACAGCCTTCCACCTCAGCTGACCTGGGGTGGACAATAGGGACCCCCCCTTTCACCCCCATCACGCAATATAAGAGTAGCTAGGCCAGTATGAGTGGACATAGCCAGGCTGTCAGAGAGATAGGAACTTAACCTCTAAGTATTTAATCTTAAACATTTTTTTTTCTTCACTCTTTTGCTGGCTGTATGACTCTTTGCAGGTAAGACGTAGGCTGAGACTCTGAAGCAAACAACTGGGGAAGACGCGCTGAGTTTTCCCGGACCCCACTTCGCAGCCTATGACTAAGTTGATCAACACGCTCAGTGCTTTTTACACTTGCGAGAACTAACTCCATTGCACGGCCGTGGCATATGTGTTCACCGCACACATTTACCAACCCAAGTACGGTCATCCGCAATTAGTCTATAAGCCAGCCCTTTCCCTCCCCCCTGAAATTCCTTGATTTTTCCGTTCCTTCAAACTTCACTTTTCTTCTTCCAACAAAAAGCAGTCCCTTTGTTAAGTCACCCTACTTCAAGCAGCCCGTGAATCACCCCACGACTTGCTTTGAAATCAACCTAATATGATTCAGTGACAAGTATTCAAATATCCCTTCCCCAGTGCAAATTAAGGGCAAATTAGTTTAAGTGATATGAGTGTTTGTTTCTTCCCCCGTGCGGAGATAAATTGTTTAATTGATAGCAGGGGAGATTTCCTTGCTCTTCTGTGTTTTTGCTAAATCCTGACCTCTCTTACAGGAGCCCTCCTATCCTGTCCAGTCTGCAAAACTATGCCTCACTAGTTCTGACTGCCATCCAAATTTCACAACCATCCCTGGTCGCAGCTTGATCGCAAGAATCCGTTCCCCAGACCGAAATCATAGTAATTAACTGATTGTCATTACCCTGGAGCTCACCCCTTCCAATGTATTATCGTCTGTGAATTGATGCATTTTTAAAATAACAGTGTCACTTGTTATAACAGGGATTATTGTATCTGTGGCCCTTCACATTTACATGTGTCTGTAAATGGTATGCATTTTACATTCTTTGCTGGTCTTGCATATTTGCCAAATTCTCTGTAATTAAACCCCTTTTTTAATTGTAAAAGAATTCTGATTCTAAATGGCGACCTTCATTATTTACGTAAATCCAGGAAGATGCTAAGGTGAGTTCCCAGTAGTTCTACTTTTGTTCATAAACTCCGGCCCCCCTTGGTATGAAGGCATTCTATAATAATGAATTGTTCCAATTCCTTCCTTCACCAATGACCCAGTTTACAAAAATATATATATACATATATATATATATATATATATATATATATATATATATATATATATATATATATATATATATATATATATATATATATATATATATATATATATATATATATATATATATATATATATATATATATATATATATATATATATATATATATTATATATATATATATATATATATATATATATATATATATATATATATATATATATATATATATATATATATATATATATATATATATATATATATATATATATATATATATATATATATATATATATATATATATATATATATATATATATATATATATATATATATATATATATATATATATATATATATATATATATATATATATATATATATATATATATATATATATATATATATATATATATATATATATATATATATATATATATATATATATATATATATAATATACAGTATATATATATATATATACTCATATATATATATTTATAAATATTACTGCTGTTCGCCCTCGATGTATTTAGGTGTAGGAATATTAGTCAGATTGACCTCGACAGAGAACATCTCTGCCCCGCCGGTAGGCTAGACAATTCAAAATAACGATCACAGCAGTAGACAGATGGCGCCGCGCATAGGCTGGGCAGTTCAGAAAAACAAAAACGCTATGGCATTAGGGACCTAAGCCTCAGAGAGGGTTTACACTCAATGACCCCTACTTATGGTGGCCTTAAGCTATCTTCTTCTCTATTCTATGCATTCGGCGATGCCTTTGTCAAGGTCGGATTGCCAAGAGGCCACCTCATCTGGCGGGAACGAAGCGAGGTCGGTCAGAGAGAGAGAAGCGGTCACTGAACCAGGGTGACGCTGCGCGCGTGCCCGAACGATATTCTTTGTTCTTTATTACTTTTACTCCTACGTCTATCTTAATTAGTGAATTGGGAAGACTGCCAGAATTCCGACTCCTGAGGTCCCTCATTTGCGCAGCGACTCGACGTTCACGGTAAGTCCGATTCTTGTTGAAGCTTCGTCGATTGACTAGTAACTTCGTCTGTATTTCAAATTTCTTTTGTTTTCTTCCTTCAGCCACCACTTAGGGTATATGTGTTTACGAAGTCTAGATTAAGCCAAATTATTATATTGTTAGCTTCAACCCCATTATTCCAGTAAAATACCTAGGTTAGGGTAAGCAACACAGTTTTAAGTCTCGATGCTTTTGTATGCCTCGCGTTTGATGTTGGGAAGAACCGTTGTGTTTGAAATCTAAAATTCATCTCAAATATTCTTGTTAAGGTTAATTACCCTTAACTGGCGACCTTTGGCTAATTAACGACTGTCTTTGAGGTTAACTTTTGGCTTCAAGTGGCAGATTACGTGTATTCTTGGTCTGCAGGGCCGTAAAAATTACGTAAATTGAATAATACATGATCAGCCAATACACACACGTAACAGTGGCGACCTTGCGTAGAATCTAAAGTAAATTTTAGAGAAAGAATCTGGAGAAAAGGAAATTAAAATTACATTAATTCCAAAGATAAAAGTCAGATATTGAATTCCATTTCACTCTTCCAAACAAAGAACCAGGCATAATAATAAGCAGTAAAGAGAATAGTTATAATAACAGGTAGTGAGAATTAGCCGTAGGTAGGAAGGGTGCGACTCGAGAGCAGAGCGAATCACAATTTGTGTCGTTTAAGAAAGGGCATTTTACCACGTTTGGCGTTCGAGAAGTCGTTCAAGTAACGAATCCTAAGGCCGAGAAAAGCGCAGCCCATTTCATATACACAAAGTAATGTAGTAATCGCGTCGGCAATTCCGATCGTTATTGTTCATATAGCGGGAATCAGGTAAAACCGTGTCAGTAAAATAGCAAACGAACGGAAATGGTAATTTTACAATAAAATGTACCGTGCAGCAACGTAAATTCACGCTGGTAGGCCAGCAGTTTTTTCATTCTTTTGTTTAATGTCCGGGTGAGAAGAACGATAACAAAAGACACAAAGTTGTTTGGTAATTTAGTTTTCCATCCGTAACGTAAAACGCTATGCATGATTGGTATATTTAAAGTAAAATCTGGATACCTGCATTTGTTTCGTTCGTTGTTTGAATTTGTGCTAAAAGAAAATACCCGCCGCTTGCATTCCCTGTTTTGAAATTGTTTAAACTAGAGTAACCGCCATTTGATGTTTTCGCGCCTGGGTTTTGAAATTTAGGCCTAACGGGACTTGGCCGCCATTTGAAGACCCGTGTTATTGTCATCCGCTGTTGTGACCAGACTCTGCTCCCCGCCACTCTTGGGTCATTTTTTTTTCTTTTCGTAGTAGACCCACCGTGCAATATCTTAGCTAGACAAACTTCGATAGACAAAACCAAAAGATAATTTAGGCAGGGAAAGATAGGCCTTAGTTAGGAGTAATACCATAACAAGTTCCTATACAAATACATGCTGTAAAAATCATATAAAAAGAATTTAAAATTGTAGCTAAAAGTCTTGTGACGTCGCATCGGCTCCCAGGAAAATTACGATAATAAAGCAAAATCCCTAAGGAAGCCAAGACGACGCATATATCTGAGTTTATTAAGATCCATGCCATTGTGCATTTATAAAATCTTTGCTTTACATGTTCTCAACCAGCAAGAAATTAGCTGATTGAAAATCTCTCTCTCTCTCTCTCTCGTCATTCAAGTAAGCATTCCTAACCTAAGTGTACGTGACCCTCTTCAAAGAAAGAACAGCCGACACTAGGCTAATTAATTCAAATACAGTAAACCAAATAAAAGAAACACCTCTGTCCCACATAGATGAGGACAAGTTAAGAGTAATTACAATACAGTGATAAACTGTCGGTCACGAGTGAGGCCTGCTATCCAGACCGAAGCAAACAGTAGTTTTCACCCTCTGAAAGAAGAAGGGGTTAGCACTGGGTACTGGGACCAGCCACTCACGAGGATCTTTAAAGGAAAAAACCCAAATTCACTTACTCCACAGTGCCAATAATTTGCTGCACTGTCATCACTTGAATAGCTTACTTCTCTCTCTCTCTCTCTCTCTCTCTCTCTTTTACCTTCCCTTTCTCTCTCATTCGATTGTCACACTCTGCAGGGGGTGTAGAGTGCCTTTCCTCCCATATAGCCTAGTTGGACTCCAGTAGAGGGTCCCTAGGAACACATTGGCACCATAAGTGCCACTAACCAAGCATATAGGAATTAATTAAAAAGAAAACAAAAAGGGAACACAGAAGAGAAAGTTCTTCTGGGACCTAACCTGCACCAGTGCCTAGGGATACTGAGTGCCACCAGTGTGACCTGTACACGGCACACCCAACTCCAGTGCCACCTTTTGAAAGGGTGCCACGTCACTGAAGAGACACTTCCTCGCTGCCCAAGTACGCCCGTCGACCCGGTTAGACGCCCTTCCCCACCAGAACCATGGCAGCAGAAAATTATAAAACCTTCCTGGGGCTGGGGACGGCGGCAGGTCTCACCGGCTCGGAACTTACCACCTGGGTTAAGGAGCAAGTGGACGACTTGGCCAAGCGGGAGAAGGAAGAAAGACTCAAGCAGAGGATGTATGAAGCCGTGCAAAGGCAATTAGAAGAGGAAAGAGAAGAAAGAAGAAGACGGCATGAGTTAGCCTGCAAGGAAAGTGAGCTAGCCTGCAAGGACAAAGAGCTTGAGCTGGAAAGAGCAAAAATGGAGAATGCTGAAGCTATGGCTCGACAGCAAGCCTCCAGTCCTACACCTGCTGCATCAAACGCTCCAATTTCGAGCATCAATTCCCTAGTCCCCAAGTGGACTGAGGACGAGCCAGAATCATGGCTGGAGGAGATCGAGGCTCTTTTCGATAACTACAGCACCACGGAGACGGAGATAGCCTTAATACTAGCCAAGCATATGGAGGGAAAAGCCAAGGCAGCGCTTCGCTCACTGGAGAAGAGCCAGAGAGGCAACATGGCAGAAGTTCGTAGAGTCATTACCAAGGCCTACGAGATAACCCCAGAAAAATGGAGACAACGGTTCCGAGGTCTTGCCAAGGAAGTCGGCTGGTCTTGGACGGAATGGGCAGGTCACAAAACCCAGTCCGGTACACGCTGGTTCGACTCCTTGGCCTGCACGACGTTTGAGGATCTTTTCAATCGGACCATGCTAGAAGACCTTTTCCAATGTGTGCCTGGGCCCCTTGCTGTATATCTTAACGATAAACAGCCCTCCACACTTATGGAAGCTTGTCGCATGGCTGATTCGTGGGAAACCTTCAATCAGTCGCATAGCACCTCGCAGAAGCGAATCGTTCCCCTGGCCTACCTCTTGAACTCCACTCACCCGAAGAATGGACTGCCTAGCAAGACCCTGTGCAACTATTGCAAGAAGGGGGGCCATGCTGAAGCTGAGTGCCGATACAAACTCGGCACTAATAAGCAGCCTAACCCTACCAGCCAGAACTCCGCTCCCGATTCATCCGCTCAGCCCTCTCCTCCAACAGTTACTGCAGGCCACCGAGCCCATCCAAGAGGCCCGTGCAAATCCTGTGGGGCTGCTAGCCACTACAATGCTGGATCTCCGGCCTGTCCACATCATGTCCCCACCACCAAATTTGTCAACCTAATCAGCACTTCATTTTCTGCTGCTGGTCCGCACCGGATCCTTTACCCCGAGACTGAAACCCAGTTCATCTCGGTGGCCCCTCTTCAGAGCACTAGCCTGCCAGTGACCCTTCCGGTCACAGTAGACACTGCGGCAGACATTAGCCTGATCACTAGGGCCCAAGTGCCAGCCGGTGCCATGGTTGACGAAGAAACCGGGTGGGAAATGAAGTGGATAGAGGGCCACACCATTACCGTTCCTACTGTCCAACTCCAGGTTATGACACCTTGGGGCACTATACCCCACCGCCTCGGCGTGGTAGGTGGAATTTGGCCCGGAGTGGCTTTCTTGTTGGGTCGGGATCTTCTCTGCGGAAGCCCGTTACCAACGCCACTCCGCAGCCGTGTTACCTCCTCCACGGAGGCCCCATCTAACACTCTCAATAATGACAAACCTCCACCTTCCGCCCACCAAAGTGGTCCGCAGAAGGGGCGCCACCCAACCTATTTCAGGCCTAGCCCTCTCCAATCGCGATGGGCTGGCCCACCAAGAGGTCCTCCCCCTCCGCGAAGAGAGATTCAGGAGGAGCAGTACCGCTGCAGGACGTGCAAGCGGGCAGACCACTCCACAAATTGGGAGGGCTGCCCAAACAAGCAATGCCCAGCGGACGCCCCCGAACAAAACTCACTGAGAGGCTACGATCTCCAGCTGCGGCAGGAATCTCTGCCGCAACCAAACACAAGTCGTCCGCGAGGTATTGCACCTCCGGACCCTCGTCAGACATGCCTGACCCTCAACTGCTGCCAGTGCCACTTGCGAGCACTGAGCAGTGCCAGACTCCGTCCGTCGCTGACATTGAGCTACCAATGGAAAAGGCCCCTATGCCGGGTCTAAATCATGAGGCGAATCCTCCTCCGGGAGATTTAGGATTCCCCATGCAGTTGATCATCGCGACTGGAGAGCCTCCAGCACCCGAAACTTCTTCTTTGCAAAATTTGACTCCAGGGGATGAACCCCTGGAGGATCGAAATGGTACCTGTTGAGTCTAATGCTAGGCAGGATCAGGAAATGATACTCATCATGGTTTCGTATCTTCATTACAACTGACTCACAGCGGAAGACGGAAGTACAGATAGCTCGTGACAATGACGTCACTTATATGGGCGGCGCTTAGGCACTGCTAGCAGGTTCATGAGCTAATACATCTTACATCTCCCTCCCAAAATATTACGAAGAGGGTAATATTTTCCAACTTATCATTGACAACACATTGGCAACACTAAAGACAGACAATATGACAAGCGAAATGACTAACACTTTTAAAGAAAAACATTCGAGACAGGTATGGCAAACCACAATCATAACAAGTAATGGCAACGTTAAGATGATGGAAAAGTAGAGAGAGTGAAAGAGAGAGTTCAACATCAGTGGCACTAACATATAAAGTGAAATAATCATCACATCAGCAAATACGAACTCAAGGTACATTTAAACTCAGTAAAAGAAAAAAAAAAAAGAAAACACTTTCATCTTGTAAAACGCAGAATCAAAGCATGGTTAATTATACATAATCGTTCATCCAGGCAGGGGCCTCTCTCTTCCTTGAGGGCCGTACCTTTGGCGTTGATGGGGAAGACTTTGGCTTATGAGCCACTTTGTCTTCGGTAGGAGTGGCTCCTGTTGGCTCACTGGCGGGCAGTTCAATGACCTTGAGGTGTCGTCTGTTTCTTATCGATGAACGCCCACTGCCATCTAATCTTACTGTGTGCTGCCTATGAGGTCGTTGCTCGACTATAATTCCCAGCCTGTCCCAGCCCTTAGTCATCTGGTTCTGAACGCTAACGTGTGTGCCTGGCTGTATGGGCGTGAGCCTCCTGTTGGTGCCGCTGTCAATTATCTTCTTATTTCTTTTTGCTACTTGACGTTCTCTTTTTCTAATGGATTTTCTCCAGTGGCGGTCTACCATATAGTTGAGTTTTGCGGTCGGAACACCATCGCGTAGCTGTCTCCCAGTTGCCAGTTGTGCCAGAGATTTATTTATACTCCTCAAGGGCGTGTTCAGGTACTGTAGCATGGCCAATGACACCTTGTCGTTATCGAGGCTCCCAGTCCCACTGATACTTGTTCTAATTATCCTCTTTGCGGACTTAACCGCGGCCTCGGCTCTCCCATTTGACTGCGGGTAGTGGGCAGATGATAGGCGTATGTCAACTCTCCATCTCCTACAGAAAGCCATCATTTCTTCGCTCACTAGACAATTGTTCAGGTGCTCCCCACCGAGTGAAGTAATTCCTAAGTTTTGTCATGACCTTTGCGGACGAGGTGCCATTAGGGAAGTGGGCTATTTCTAGCCAGCCTGTAAGCCTGTCGCAGTATGCCATGTACGTGTGTCCTGCAAGCTGAAACAGGTCCATGACGGTCTGTTGGAATGGATACTCTGGGGCAGGGGTCATCCTCAAGACTTCGGCAGGCAGTGATGGTGAGTGGACGTCGCACGATGTACACTGTGAACGATGATGCTGGAGGTCGCCCTCGATGCCCGGCCAATAGACTGAATGTCTCGCTCTTCTCAACATTGTATCAAGGCCTTGATGTCCAGCATGAAGGTTGGCGGCTACCTGATGGCGGAGCCCTTCGGGAATGACAAGGCGTATGCAGCTGTCGTTGAAACAGTATGTGACCAGGTTGCCAGATGTAGACAAACGTTCCCTGACGCTGTAGAAGGGCCTCAAACATGCAATTTCTCGGGATTTCTTCGGGTTCCAGTCCCCTGCAGTCACTCGAGCGACTAGTAGCTGATATGCTGGGTCGTCCAGGGCGGCCTCTTCAACAATGTTCTCATCTATGGTGCACTGCTCCTGTAGGTTTTCTGTGATTGCTGACACCATGGCAATCATTAATTCTTCGTTGAAGCTCTCATCCTGTCTATCTGGCGCGGTCCTCAGGGCAGGAAATCGAGAGAGGAAGTCAGCAGCATGATTTCTCTTGCCTGGTAGGTATTTAACATGGAAATTATACAATAATGTTTTCTCCTTCAATCTAAACAGTCTGGGGTTGGTAATATCGCCGAGACTTCTATTACCTAGTAACTTAACTAAAGGCGGTGATCTGTGACAATTGTCAAGTTCGGGCAGCCCAATAAGAACAGCCGTGCCTTTTTTAAACACCAGGCCACCTCAAAGGGCCTCCCCCTCCACAGCTGCATACCCAGACTCGGCGGGCGTGAGAAACGACTGCCACAAAGCGCTATTCTCCAACCATCTCTACAGCAGAAGGGGTGTCGACGGATGTACACCTGCAATATTGCTGGAGGATGACGAATCCCACGCCCTCTTTACTCCAGTCAGTGACTGCAACAGTCGGTCGCAGCTTGTCGTAGTAGGTGAGGCCATCCTTGGCTAACTTGCAGACGGTGTTTTGCACTTGACTAAACCTCTCCTGAAGGTGCTCATCCCAATAGACCTGTTTGCCTGAGGGCTTCTTCAGTAGGTCTCTAAAGTGGGTCATGATAGGCGCTGTTGTCAGGAAGGGGCCAGCTGATTGACGAAACCATACCATGACCTAATGTTAGATATTGTGGGCTTTTGGGGCATCGAAAAATTCTGATGGTAGATAGACAATCTTCTGAAGGCTTATAGGAGTCCCAACCGACGTCAAACCCGACGAATTCCACTTCTTTCTTGCAGAACTTGAATTTTTCTGGTTTTAAGGTGATGCCTTTAGATGCACAGACTGCGAGGAAGTCATACACATACCAAAAGGCCCCTTCCACGCTTGAATCATAGAGGAGTGTGTCGTCCACACACTTGAATTTCCTGGGTACTTCTTCAATGGCATCATCGAAACGACGTGTATATGCGTCGGAGGCAGAACAATGCCCCATTGGTGTCCTTCGGTATTGATACCTGCCCCAAGGTGTGATGAATGTAGTTAGGGGTATGCTCTCCTTGTCCAGTTCCACCTGGTGAAATCCCCAATAGGCATCGGCCACAGTCTTGTATGAGCAGAGGGGAATGCTGGATACCATATCGAAGGGCGTGGGGGTATGGTGGGTCTCCCTCCTACAACTTGCATTGAGCTTCTGATAGTCGACTGTACGTCTTGGTTGCCCCGATTTCTTGGCCACAACCACCATACGTGAACACCATTCTGTAGGCTCCCCAGAGGGAGCTCGTTGTAAGACCCCTCTCTTAATGTCCTCCTCCAACTGGGCTTTCACCTCTTTTTCCCAGTGCTTGGGTACTGACGCAGGTGTGTGGCAGGCATAAGGAACTGCATTAGGTAATAGGTGGATACGGTGGGGTTTCCCTTCCATTACCGGGAGGGGCTCTCTCTCGGTGTTGAAGGTCGTGCTTGAAAAATGGGCTAATAACCAGTCTTCCAATCTGGTAATATTCTCCTCAGTAGGGGAAAACGGGATGGTCGACGGTCTTGCAGATTGATCGGTTGCTTCGACGGACGTATGGGTCGCACTTGCTGCTGTGGGGGCCGAGTCCGAGAAGGGGGCATGGTTTGGAAACGTTTCTGGCACAAGACCTAGTTTCTTGCAAGCGTCCATGGATAGATAAAAGTCAATGGAAGACTTTACGAAATACACTTCCTGGGTTGTGTGCCTCCCCTTGTATTCTATAGTACACAAGGTCGACCCTAAACACTTCAGATGTAGGTTGGCAAAGTCTCGCAACCCTCCCTTCAACCTCAACACAGCCGGTTTCACGTTCAACGTCGCAAGAACAGTGGGTCCCGCAACACAAACCTGGGCACCAGCGTCCGGCACCGCTCGTACACCGGACCACTCAGTTGAGTTGGCCATGCATACATCAACACGAATAGTGGGTTGTGGGGACGGCCCATTCCGCAACCTTGCCTCTGCCGCTACGACAACTGCAGTCACTGCACTCACTATGTCCGACTCCTCTGCCAGACCACTGACGTTTTTCTTGGCGCTCCGCCCTCTGCAACACTTCTTCAAGTGTCCAGTTTTACCGCACCCGTGACATGTCGTGTTTCTTGCTGGACATGAGGAATACCCAGAGGCATGACGAATACCACAATTACCACAGGGGCGTGATTGTACTTTCATAGGGGCACTCTTGTCGTATTTATTAAGGGCGGCAGCCACCTCGGGTTCTTCCTCACACACTTCGGCAGCAGCTGCTCTAGGGAAGCTGCTAAGCCATGCCCTATTACAAAGGGCGTCGTCACGGGCGGCCTCAAACGCACTGCACATGACTCTGAGGGAGTCGATATCACGAATATCATTACACGACTGAAATACTTGCCTTTTTAGCACTTTATCACTTAGGCCTACCATGAGCTTACGCAATAGCATATATTCAGATAAATCATGATTACAATTAGGACAAGTGAATGCACAATCGGTAGCCTTTTGCGTACACTTAATAAAAAAATCATTAAAGGACTCACTAGGCTCTTGGGCCAAATCAAAAAACTTTAGCCACTGCACTGCTTGATTAGAAGCTTTTATCACTAATTGCTTAACTGCATTGAATGCCCCTTCAGTAGAGAGGGCACTCCACTGCGTGTCGGTATATCTAGAATCAAGTGCACGTTGCAATATCGGGACACAATGTAGCCTTATGTGATGAACAGCCTCGTTAGGCTTCACCTTGCATAGCTGCAACCAACACTCCATTGACCGTTTCCAAGACCTGAAGGCTGCAGGGGACACCTCAGCCTCGCACTTTTCTGGAGCTGCTGATGAAGGGATCCTTGGTTAGGGGACATTGCTTCCCAGGTGACAACGCTGTTATCTCAGCCTGAAGGTTCTGGATGGCCTGTTGCTGGGTTTGTAACACGTGTTGAGCCTGCAGCATTGAAGCCGGCGATATCCTGGCGCCGGTTCCTGAACTTCCTGTCCTTGCAATTCTGCCCCTGGGGGATGCAAACAAGGGTCGTCTCGGCGGTGGTGCCATGCTGTACTATGGATATGGCTGTAGGTCCTATTTCTTCATTCACTGCTCCATGTTGGGTCTAATGCTAGGCAGGATCAGGAAATGATACTCATCATGGTTTCGTATCTTCATTACAACTGACTCACAGCGGAAGACGGAAGTACAGATAGCTCGTGACAATGACGTCACTTATATGGGCGGCGCTTAGGCGCTGCTAGCAGGTTCATGAGCTAATACATCTTACAGTACCCCTTCCTTGGAAGACCAGGAACTGGCATCCTCGGACGCAGAAGTCGAGATCGCTCTCGCTCCGGTTGTCGCAGCAGCCGGAGTAGGGAGCCCTCCTGCAGCCTCTGAAGTTGTCCTGACTTCGCGCCCGCTAGCCCTTCTGGCCTGTCCCCGGAGTCGGTGCCCTCATCACCTCCTAGGCCTGCTACTGATAGGCCTTGGAGGAACCCGAAGAAGAAGAAGAAGGGGCGGAAGAGAGCCAAGTAGTTGCCGAGCTATAAGCTCATCCAGGCATTAGTGCCTTCTTGGCACAGTGCCCTAACATCTAAGAGTGATCCTGGCCCCTTGCCCAGAGGAGGTAGCCAGTGTGATCTCTTCCTTTTACTTGTACCTAGCCTAGACCGCCTTAAAGTACGGTACATCAATTTAGTAACCCTGTTCCTTCCACTTACCACCGAGCCGCAGTAATCACATAAGTGGCCTAACTAATTTCAATAATCTTAACTATTGTGAACCGAGCCACGATGCTCAGGACACGCATGGCCTAAGACCTCAGTGAGGCACCCATTT
>NC_089752.1:59319174-59359174 GCF_040412425.1 Macrobrachium rosenbergii | reverse complement strand
CAACCCTCTTCATAATACAGTTTTCAGAATTCTTCAGCCTTTGCAAATAGCTTGTTATGGTTTTGCGTCTCAGTTCCTGAAAAGATGGCTGACCAAAACCCACAAAAAGAGCGGATGCGTTTGCATACCTCGGAATGCCCATGAGTCTTCTAAGGCTATCGTTGTAGCATACCCTCAGCTTATTCATAGTCCGTTGTTTTGCTCTGACAACCAAAGACATGCCATAAAAACTTGTACAAAAACTCGTAAAAGCATTTTCTTGACATCAGCGCTACATTTAGAAAAATTCCTTAAAATCATATTGCCCCTCGTACATAGACCTCTGTACAAATATTCTACATGGGCATCGTCCGAATTTTGAGCAGTGAGATAATATCCTAGGTACTTTATTTCAGGTACAAAATCTATACGTGCATTGTTAACAACAATAGGTGATATATTACTTGGGCAAATCTTACTCTTAGAAAAATAATACATTTGGTTTTCTTTACATTTAACAATAGAAGCCTATCGGACATAAAATCACGACAAATGTTTACAAGCTGTTGTAGCCCACCTACTGAGGAGCAAATAAAACAATATCATCTGCGTACAGCAAATGGTTTAAAATCATGTTGTTTAAATAACACCCCCGCTTTAGTTTGACTCAGTCTCTGTGAGAGGTCATCCATATATACATTGAACAGGTAAGGTGAAAGTAAACTTCCTGTCTCACTCCACATGAAGTGGAGAATTCACTCGAAAATACATGGCCCCATTTGACAATCATTTGCTGATTTTTATACCATTCACCAAGCAGTTTAATAATATAGCAAGGAATATTTCTTTTTAACAGTACTTCAAGTAACATCTTATGAGACACTTTATCAAAGGCTTTAGACATATCCATGAAACAAGCAAATACAGGTGTTTTACGAACATTATACTCCTCAGTTACGTGTTTAAGAATATGAACTGGCATTTCAGTTCCATGATGGGATTTGTAAGCGAACTGGTTGTCACTTGTCAATAGGTACTCTTTGCATCTCTCCAATAGAATCGCTTCCAAAACTTTTGAGATAACAGTGGCTAGAGCAATCGGTCTATAATTAGATATGTCACTGTGGTCCGCGTTTTATCTTTAATCAAAGGAGAGTATAACCAGAATAAGAGCTCTTGGTAAGTATGAATGACAGAAACATATTTATATATATATATATATATATATATATATATATATATATATATATATATATATATATATTTATATATATATATATATAAATATATATATATATATATATATATATATATATATATATATATATATATGTATTATATATATATATATATATATATATATATATATATGTATATACATATATATATGTGTGTTTATATGTATTTATATACATATACATATATATATATATATATATATATATATATATATATATATATATATATATATATATATATATATATATATACTGCATATATATATTTATATATTTGTATATACACATATACATATATATATATATATATATATATATATATATATATATATATATATATATATATATATATATATATTATATGTATTCATATATTTAATTATATGTTAATATATATGTGTATATATATATATATATATATATATATATATATATATATATATACATATATATATATATATATATATATATATATATATATATATATTTTGAAGTTGGTCAAGTGACTAGAGAGAAGCTAATGGAACTGTAGAAGAAGGATACAACGTAGGCTGATTTGTTCTTCAGATTGTTGATCAAGAAGAGATGCAACAAACTCCTACCTGTTATTATCTAAAGGAGCGATTGTTAATGAGGAAGCATCAACCTGCAGATATACCAGGAAATGATGAATGGGGTGAATATCATCAAATTTTGATTCCATATCCATTGAGGAAGCAAGTGGTAGCAGTATCTCATGAGTCTGGACATATGGGAATCAGGAAGACTTGAAAAGATTATGAAGTATTTTTTTCTTGGCTAGACTTCACAAAGATGTTAGCAGGTTTTGCAGAGAGTGTCACACATGCTAGATAACTGGAAAACCGAATTAAACCATTCAAAAGGGCGCCCCCCCCTACAACCCATAGAAGTTAGAGGAGAACCCTTTAGCAAGGTGATTATAGATTATAGAGAAATTGTGTAAAGTAATAGAGGAACGAACTTTACTTCAAAATTGTTCCAGGATGTGATGAACTTGTTAGGAGTGAAACAACAGTTATCAACTGCTTATCATCCAGAGACTCAAGGAGCCTTGGAAAGATTCCACCAGACTTTGAAAAGTAGGTTAACAAAGCACTATAATGAATCAGGAAGAGAATGGGATGCTGGTTTACCCTTGATGTTGTTTGAAGTTAGGAATGCTTATCAAGAAAGTATGGGATGTTCACCAAATGAAATGATTTTTGGTCGAGACGTGAGAGGTCCATTGAAGATTCTTGCAGAGAATTGGGAAGAAAATCAGTAGGAAATCCAAGGAGAATATGTGAAGAACTTGAGGAAAAGGTTAAGAGAAATTAGAAAATCCTCTTAAGAAAATCTGAAATTAAGTCAAGAGAAAATGAAAAGGTAATATGATGCTACGACTAAGCTAAGAAATTTGAGTGTAGGACAGCAAGTTCTAGTGTTCTTACCAGTGAAAAGATTTCCCCTTACCAATAATTTACAAGGTCCTTATAGGATAATAGGGAAGTTAGGTGATCGGACTTATGTGATTGAAACACCAGGAAGAAGGAAACGATAGAGGAAAATACATGTGAATCTTTTGAAGCCTTACTTCTCAGAGACTCAGACTGAAACAGTGTCAATAACATAGACAACTTCATCTACAGAGGACGAGGATGGCTACGAATTGGGAGCTGAAAGCAAGATGAACAATTCTTCGATATTGAAAAATTTGGAGGATAAATTAAAACATATGAGTATTGAGCAAAGTAGTGAATTAAGTGAGGTGATTCAAAGTTTCCCAGAAATTTTTGCAGATATACCTAGGCGTAACGATCTGACAAAGCATGAGATAAAGATCAGAGAGGATGGAAAACCTTTTCATCGAGATGTTTTGAAAAACGAAGTCGAATATTTATTGCAGCATGGATTGGCAGAACCCAGTTCAAGTCATTACAGTTCTCCATGTGTGTTAGTGAAGAAACCAGACAGCTCATTTAGGATGTGTACTGATTATAGGAAAGTGAATTCCATCAGTATGGCTGACAATTATCCCCTGCCTCTTATTGATCAATTACTTGGTAATATTGGGCACGCCAAATTTGTTTCCAAGATAGACTTGTTGAAAGGCTATTATCAAATTCCCTTAGATGAAGATGCTAAATTGCTGTCAGCTTTCATTACTCCTTTTGGACTGTATCAATACACTGTTTTGCCATTTGGTCTGATGAATGCACCTGCAACATTCCAACGAAAGATGGAGTAACTGCTAGGATCAACAGAAGGAGTGGGTGTATACCTTGATGACACTGTGATTTATTCTAATACATGGGAAGAACATCTGAAGATATTAAGGAAAGTGTTCAAGAAATTGCGGGAAGCAGGACTAACAATCAACTTACAAAAAGTGAATTCGGAAAGGCAACTGTTCAGTATTTGGGATCTGAAGTTGGAAAAGGCCTTCTCGCTCCTCTTGATGCTAATGTAGAAGGTATCCGCAAGGCTAACCCCCCTACTTCGAGGAAACAGCTACAATGATTTTTGGGCATGGCTGGATTTTTTCGCCAATTCTGTCCAAATTTCTCAGCTGTAGTAGGTCTCTTAACTGACTTAACGAGCCCGACGACAAAGCTTGTTTGGACTCCAGAATGTCAAGAATCATTTGAGAAGGTTAAAGCCATATTAACTTTAAGACCAGTCCTTCAAGCTCCAGACTTCAATAAAAAGTTTGTGACACAAGTTGATGCATCCAACTGTGGAATTAGAGCTGTTCTACTTCAAGAAGATGACAACAGAATTTTCCATCCAGTAAGTTTTGTCTTCAAAACTGAAAAAAACATCAGAAAACCTACTCAACAATTGAAAAAGAAACATTAGCATTAATCACAGCATTTAAAAAGTTTGAAGTGTATGTGAACCAAACTAGGAATGAAGAAATTTTAGTGTTGTCTGACCACAACCCTATCTCATTCATCAATAAGATGAAAAATAACAATCAGAGACTGACCAGGTGGTCTTTATGCTTGCAACTGTATAATGTAAAAGTAAAACATATTTCAGGAAAAGATAATGTCATTGCAGATTATATATCTTTCTTTCCTGACAAAAGCATAGTAAATGAGAAACATGTGTGTCGTAGCAAATGGTTTGTTTCACTTCATCTGTCATCAGTTCAGATAAGAGAAGCACACTGCATTGTGTTTCTCACTTTGTTTTAATTCATGTGTTGACAGGTTGGGAATAACAATTGACATCTGTTTGATAATGTTAGGATCTCTGTAAAAGCTTTGTCTCATATGAGGAAAAGACGAAGGCTTTGTAATGTTACATACATGACTCTGGTCATGTATGCCCTTTTGAGAGATATAGACAAGTAGTGCACAGAACCACATGGCAGTTGCATCATGTTTTGTAATATTGCGTTCAAAATGTTATGCCAGAAGTGACCTCACCTCCCTTTTTCTAGAAGAATTTTTGTATCTCACACTTGAATGCCTTATTTTCGTCAAGTTTCATTTCCTTCTGGAATCCAAAAGTCTGTTCATTCTTATTCCAGAGACTGTTCAGTTTGGTTCTCTCTCTCTCTCTCTCTCTCTCTGTATTTCTTAAAAAGAGAGTAATTATTAACATAAAATATTTGTGGTCACTGGCATTAAATATAGCTTTTGAGATCTGAATTTAGTAAAATTATTTAATTTGTAACGGTGCTTGGTAAAAAAGTGTGTTTTGTGAATCGCAAGCAGCTGCATATTCTGGTTTTTTACAAAGGTTTTCACACGCTTGTGTAAAGTAAAGTAAATTTAACTTATTATTACCATGGTATAATAGGTAGATTAGGGAAATTTTTGCCTTAGTGAAATTATTATTGATAAATCTGTTGTGTATTTTTGTGTGTTCTTTTGTTTGGAATCCCTTGATTTTTGTTGATGATTTAACATTTATTTACTTAGCAATTTAAATATTTCTTGATGATTTAACATTGCATGCTTGATTTAATTTTCATTTATTAAGATTTTCTTTTCAAATCTTGAGTAATTCTTGATAGTTTAAATTTTGCTTGATTAATTTAATTTCTTGATAGATAAAATTTTTTGTGATTTAATTTTGTTTAATAATTTAATTCAAGAATTAATTAAATTTTGTATTGTTTTCAAGTAATAGTAAATTTTTCAGATTATGAATTCAAATTATAAATTTTGAATTTAAAAATAAATTTTTGTATTTAAAAGTTTTAAAAACCAATGTTTCATTTATTGACCACCAGTGAATAGGATTAATTGTGTGTATAAGGCAAAGTGATAAACATGTTTTGTTCCTTTAGTTTTGCTGAAGTGAACTAAGACAAGGGAAACAGTTAAAGTTGTGTGATGGAGTGATACCCTTTTATTCTAGTGTATTTCTTGTTTAAAAGTGGATACCTCACACTAATCTTGATAAACTTAGTTTGATTTTCCACATGATTAATAAGCTTCTTAAGGGAACACTTTTACCTTTAGAGTTCTCAGTCGTAATTCTTATTGTTATGAGAGTTAAGGTATCTGGCAGAAGTGAGGTATATTTTTGAAATCTGTGATTAGTTGTGTAATAACTTTATATTTGGTACAGATCATGAATATATATATATATATATATATATATATATATATATATATATATATATATATATATATATATATATATATATATATGTATATGTGTATGTATACTGTATATATATACATATATATACATATATATATATATATATATATATATATATATATATATATATATATATATATATATATAATCTAGTACAGCAATCCCACACACAAACAATAGCACGTGAATAAGCGCTTAAATTCATGCAAAAAGCCAATGATAAACTCTACGGTACCCACACGCCATATTTAACTCATTTTGCTCTAGGGATGAAGTGAGAACTCCTGGATAGATGTAATTTTTCGTTTTTCTCTGATTCGCATCTTTGAATCCCGAAGTTATTGTCCTACACTGTATTTACTTTTACCGTTAAGGATATCATGTTTGCGTTTCACTTGCTAAGATGATCTCACATAACAGATAACGTTTTATTTACATCAACCCTCTCGAATAAGGTTATTGTGATTTTACGGTATGTTTACAAGAATATTTATAAGAAACGATGTGGAAGGTAACTTAAGAAACGTTCAAGCAATTATTACAGACACAGAAACAAATAACAAATACGTTCTACAGGTAGGTGACAAACAGTTAAATCATCATCATCAATATTAGTATCAAATGATTCAACATTTAGGCACTCCAAACTAAGGTAAGGGTTAATATAAAGTGTCTTTCCTGTAGTATTTCAAATAGGTGAGAATTATTCATAATATAAGAACTTATGCTTTTCCATTGTGAAAAGATGTAACAGTCATTGGTTTATCTCAAATATATATATATATATATATATATATATATATATATATATATATATATATATATATATATATATATATATATATATATATATATATATATATATATATATACATATACATATATATATATATATATATATATATATATATACATTACATGCATATATATATATATATATATATATATATATATATATATATATATATATATATATATATATATATATATATATATATATATATATATATATATATATATATACATATATATATATATATATATATATATATATATATATATATATTACATGCATACATATGCTTGTATGCATATACATATTATATATATGTATGTATATGTATATATACATGCGTATATATATATATATATATATATATATATATATATATATATATATATATATATATATATATATATATATATATATATATATGTATATATACTCTATATACCCTCATGAAACTACAATTTCCAACCATTAGTCTCACGGTTTCAGACAAGCCACTAAATTAACATACTACGAAGTGAAACTAGCTAAATTAACAGTAGCTTTTGATTTCCCGACTAACGTGTTTAAAGATTAAGATGTATAATTATTTTGACAAAAAATCAGCTGCGTTTAGGAAATTCAGAAAATATTAGCGGAAACATTCAGTCTTTCGAGAATTATTGCCAATAATTGTCGCACTAGATTTGTGGGTACTTATGTGTTTTTGTGTGTAAATGTATGTGTATTTGTGTGTAGAACTGAATATTGCAGTTATACTTTTTTATTATCCCAATTAAGTTATTCAGTTTTTTTTCACATTGCCAATATTACCAAGAAACAATTAATGTTTAAGAATTTCAAATTAGCTACTTCATAAATCATCAATGATTTTTATTCCATTAGGCATCGAAGTGTATAAAACAGTGCACAGCAAAGCAAGATGTTAATTCTTTCTTATAGCAGGAGATCTCCTTTACTCTAAAAATAAAGCCTAATATATCCGAGGTGGTTCAGAGATTCGGGACCTGATTTCGAGCGTTCGAATCCTTCGCTGACCTCGAGTGAAAATTTCCGCACAATAATACGAAGGCATTTTGGCATGAGATATGAACCCTTCCGTTCGAACGAGGGTTCGGATCACTATAAAGGATATCGCCGGACCGTATCCCTAACTCTCCTCAACAGATTCGAAATGGGCTTCATTTGGCCCATTTTGATGGCTCATGAAACAAAGCGAATGGGTCGTAAATGAATTCGCTGGACATCACTCCACTCGGGGGTAATCAGGCCCCCTGTTGATGTCGTTTCATATGTTATCCTTCGCTAGTAATGAGAACCATTATTGAAAATGACGTTTCCTCCGGCCAAACGTTTGATTTATGCCTTATTCATTGTCTGGGAGGAAAATTATTTTTAAAATACGACTTTTCTCTTTCCACGTGTTCTCTTTTATGATTCTTTTGTTGTAAACGAATCATAAGTGGACGTGGTGATGCTGATGATATGTGATGTAGAATCAGTATCTAGAACGAAGAGTTTAAGGTTAGACTGGGGCTTGTGTAAACCGGATGAGTTGAAAGTTAAAATTCATACAAACACCTGTTCCTTTATGTGGCGTTTTTAACTTTTGAAGTAGTTTAATGGGATAGGTTATTGGTCCTTTAGAAACTCTCCAGCATTACAGGATCATTAAAAAGGACAAATTCTCCATGATTAGCGGTTATCTAATGCAAGAGAAACCTAGATCATAACAAGTAAAAAATGCGCCGATGTTTCTTCGGCGCAATCAAGTCTTCTGTAGAGCGTATAATGCTGTATGAAGCGCGGCCCATGAAAACTTCAGCCACGGCCCGGTGGGAGCCTGTCCTACAGTGTTGTCAGACGCACGATCATCGCTAACTTTAACCTTGCATAAAATATAAACTAACGAGACTAGAGGGCTGCAACTGGAGGGTGGACGATCAACATACCAATTTGCAGCCCTCTAGCCTCAATAGTTTTTAAGATTTCAATAGTTTTCTTTTGCAGAAAACTAAAAATCACAAGATACAATAAAATGGATGCAGCTACACACGCTCGAAGCTCAATGCCGGAAGAGAGAAGTTTTTCATTTCATTTCGTATCCGGGTTTTCAAAGAATTTTAGTCAAAACCGAATACAAAATTATTAGAAAATCGAAGAGGTGAGAATCGAACCCGTGTTGGACTGAGAAGGAGTCAGTGAGAGGATCTCAATGTAATTCACTAATTATTCTGGGGCAGACTCGAACTTCCACGGCAGCCTAACTTTTAAATGGCTTATCAGCGTACGAGGGGATTTCGTTGCAAAAATGATACATTGCTTTTACCTCTCAGGGAATTATTCGTAGGCCTATGCTTACGATGATGTAGGGGTGAACGAGAATTGAATTGTAATTAATCTGAAGATGGTAAGAATTCCAGTCACTGAACTTTTCTTCAAGATATACTTGATGATATGGACATAACTTAATACGAGTACGCTTATGTCACCTTAATTAAACTTTACTCGGTAATTAATATTTTTGCTAATCAATCAGGATTTATCTCTCTCTCTCTCTCTCTCTCTCTCTCTCTCTCTCTCTCTCTCTCTCTCTCTCTCTCTCTCTCTCTCTCTCTTTATATTTGTAAGTTTGCCTCTAGAGGGCTGCGACAGTCTAAGTACTATTTTGGAATACCATAAAAATTATGTATGGATCACGAGTTAAACTTCGTCTTACGGAGTTCAAAGATTTTCCAGTTAGCTGTAAGTATAATTTTGTACCTTCAGCACTATCGTCCTCAAAGTCAGAGAAAACTAGAAAGGTTTCATGGAATTTTTATGACTTAATTAGGTCATGTTGTGATAAATGGGATTTTGTACCCCCTTTATTTGGTGAAAATGGTACTTTAATTTCAGCTGTGTATTTTACTCATTTTCAACTTGCATATGCATACAAGTGCGAATTTCTCTAAAACTGGTAAAACATGATAATGGCAATCAAATGCAACTAAAAGCTAGTGCAATGTTAAAAGGTCTTAGGAATTAGCACAAAAACATGTAGAGAAATATCCTCAGGAGATGAAAGAACAGTATGACCAGGAAGCTGAAAAGAGAATTCAAGATCCGGATGAAGTTCTAGTACATTTGCTCAATGCGAGAAAACACTTATTGGAAAAGTAGGTGGTATAATATTGTGGGTAAGGAAAGTGATAAATTACACAATCTACCTGAAAGTAAACTGAAGTAAAAAAAAATCCTTATAAATACATTGTAAAGGCACCATCGTAAAGAAAGTGTATTGAATGCATGCAGAAAATATCGAACAGGAAGAAAATTTGGTTGCGTAAAGTATCCTAGGATACTGGAGACCCCATAATCCACTGGAGGTGGGTCTACTAGATCCGACAAACAGTTCCCGGCCGTACGAGCAATGTTTGTTCGTCGACGGCAAACTACCGTCGTTAGTGAAATTTATCCAGTGGCACAGTCATGAAACAAGGCTGCTCCCAAGTGCACAATGTAAGTTGCTTGTGGTCATTTGTCTTTCGCTGCAACCCGTCAAACATAACTGCCGACAAATTTACCAGAGTGGACAGCAACATCTACGCTTTGTCGTCGGACTGTGGTATTGTATGCACATGATTTTGCGGATTTCAAAACATTGCAAAAACGATGACTCGCCTAGGACATCAGAAACAAGTGTGTCCGGGGGACACTGTCGGGCAGACGCACCATTAGACGAAGGTCTAAAGAACGACTATGTTAAACTAATGAAAGAAGGTCTGTTTGAGGACCATCCGACGATACCTGAGAGAGAGAGAGAGAGAGAGAGAGAGAGAGAGAGAGAGAGAGAGAGAGAGAGAGAGAGAGATAGAGAGAGCATATATTTACGTCGAAATAATTTTGATTCCTTTCATTGTCTGTAAATTTCCTTTTTGCCTATTTTTTTTATTAAAATATCACCTTTCCCCTGAGTACAATTTATTCCTACTTTGCATTACTTAGAAATTTGGAGAGATCATACTACGATTGTTAGATAAACCACTAAGATAATCTACTACTGCAACTAGAAACACATTCCCAAACTTAGTCGTTAAGTAACATAGTTGAACTAAACCCAGCTCGTTTCTCTCTCTCTCTCTCTCTCTCTCTCTCTCTCTCTCTCTCTCTCTCTCTCTCTCTCTCTCCTTTTCAATTCCAGCAAATACCTCTTTCTTCTTCAATGTCTTTCTAAAGCAAAACGTGACCTATTTATTACTTTGCTCCCCTTCATGTCCTGCTCTGTCTGAGAGACTTTGGAATTGAATTTCTCGTCCAATGGGTTTACTTCAAAATATTCTGGGATTCTGAATTTTTCAAGATTTTCTTTAGAATTCTTGAGAGGAATTTTCGAAAAATTGGCTTTAGAACAAATGTATTTAGCACATAATTCTTAGGTTATTTTTTTTTAAACGGTGTCACACTGGATTTCCATTGTATGAATATGTGTGAGGTTTCCAAAGAGGAAATTAACACAACAGCCAGTCGTAGATTAACCCTCTAAGCTTGTCAACTGATCCTACAGTCTTAGCTGTTATATACTTCTACTCAAGAGGCCCATTAGAAACTCATCTAATTTTCTCTCTCATACACATGTTACGATTTTTTTTCAAGTACTCTTACTATGCTCGGATATCAAGGCGTTCCTATCCAATACTTCTTTCACGCCATTTTTCCCTTCATTTTCTAGGTCTTTCTTCCATTTCCCCCGACACATCCGAATGATTTTCACCAACCCATCATACTCATTCTCTTTACGACCGAATGATATTAAAGCAATTTCCGACCAATTCAGTTCACCTCACTCCACATATGCAACGGGAACAATTCATCTCAACAGCTTCATCATTTTTCCACCATTTGCGTTCAACGTCAACACTTCATTTCTATAAAGGGGAGTTGTCTCAAAAATCTATTCATGCATTCAAGCAGTGGCTTTTCTCGACAGTCAAAATCTCATTAAGCTAATACTATGTCTGGCTTGACTGCTCTCTTCTCATTTTACCATATTCCATTTAATTTACTCCCAAATACCCACAGAAATCAACTAATTCTATTCCTCCACGATTTATGTTAACATTCATGACTCAAGTTTCCGAGCTTTCATTTACATTCATGTTCTTGCTCAAATTAATTCTTACATTACTCCTCTTGTAGACACTTTGTTTCTTTCAATGATTTCTCTATGTATTAGTTTACCTACAGCTTTGAAACAAACTGGATGACACCGTACATGTTCATAGCATTAATACTGGATGTACTGCAAACGGATGCAAAGAACGGAAATATGTAATGTATGCAAGACTACGAAGGAGAAAGAATTATTGCATCTGATGAAGCAGAAAGGTGTAAAACAACTATAGTTTGGGTCACTGAGAACAAATCGACCATGGCTTTCCTTAACAGGGAAAAGGAGGAAAGCATAAAAAGAAGATATCCTGTGACATCCTGAGCTGCCACATAAATGCTTATTGCAGAGGAAAGAGGCGGTGCTTTTGTTTATAACCAAACCAGCAGAAAGGCCCCAATCTGAACGTAGATGAAAAAAAAGCTGACTTTCAATGTAGAAATCTATGTGCAGATAATATGAGTCCATGTAACAAAGGCATGAATGAAGTAAAAGAATTAAAAAGTTATAAAGTAAGGCCCCAGACGAGGCTCAAGGTGGATATACGATTCTAATGTATAGTAGGTTAGGAAAGCTGAACAAAATGGGTTCAAGGTAAGTGTTAAAACGGAGAAGTCTGACTTAGCTAATGACAGAGTACGAATGGACAGCATGAAAAAGCAGAAGGCAGTATTGGTACTTTTCAATTTCTAGCAGAAACTACGAAATTCAAAATAAATTTTATATGATAAGAAAAGGAAACCATTTTTTTTCTAAAGCAACTACGAATAAAGATAGTAAAAAAAATATAGATCATTACCACCTGAAGACTGTCACCATCAACCGTATCTGAGAGACTACATAATTTGATTTCATTACCACCTTCAGATGCTTCTAATGACTACAAGAATGAATTAAAACCCGGGAAAACCAAAGAGCAATTAGACACGTTTTGCAGTACCTAAAACCAACATAATATATAGTTAAACTAATCTTTGCTCCTGATTTGGCAATTACTGTGGCTCCGTGCTAGGACCTCATCAGTGGGTCAGAAAATCTCGAGTAATGGATGATTTACGCGCGAGATTCGTCCTTTTCCTTGAAATCCTGGGTAAGGATTATAAGAAGTAATGATCATGATTATAAGTAATTATCATGAAAATAACTATCTCTGTCTATCTATCATCTATCTATCTATCTATGTATATATACGTGTGTGTATATGTATGTATGTATGTATGTATATGTATGTATGTATGTATATATATATATATATATATATATATATATATATATATATATATATATATATATATATATATATATACATACACATATGATTATAATCACAACGACACGTGTTTATATAAACAACTGAACCACAGAGAATATAAAACACTGGTGTGTTCAGTTGCTCACATGCGTGTGTGTCTGCATCTGTGTGACTTTGTCTCACTCATTTACTTCCATCAAATCGACGTCAGAGAGAATGATAAAAACTTTCATTTTTCACCTCCCTTCATATGCCTGTCTTCCTATTAAAAACAATTTGTCTCAGAGTAATCCCTCCATCCAGGGGAGATAAAGCGAGGAAAATATTTTTCTCCGACACGCAAGTTTCCAATAAAAAGTACGAAAAGATTTAGAATGGCTTTTATCGACTTGGAAATGGGGAAATTGATTTTCAAAGGGGATGGAAAAATTGGGTAGAGTTGGTCGGAAAAGAAATGGAATATGGGACTGGAGATGATAGATTGGCAACTCCCAAATTTTGGCTTTTGTTCCTACGGACAGACAAAGAAAAAAGATTGTTATTCTCTTGATTTTGTCCTCTTGCTATCTCGAAAGGTACCTTCTTCCTATGGGATTTTTATGGCATTTTCAACCGGGTATTATGCCATTCACAACGTTATCAAAGCCAAACAGTGATTCATCTCTCCACTTATACCAAATGTCTTTTCAACTCTCCACAAAACTTCTGAAACGCTAACCTCCTAACCATCTTATTCCACACATACTGCAAAGACAACAATTCAACAATAGTTCTTACCCCTTTCTTTTACTTGCAATTTATAAGTCCTCTTCACTTCCACGGAATGGATTTGGATCAACCATGTCCTCATACCTTCCATCCTCCCTTCTGTACTAGAAAGTAGCATAGGTTGCGCCGTGCTGTTATTTTCCACTTACAATGATTTTTCCTTATTACCACTGCCAACTGTACACTGACTTCCACAGCCTTACAAAAGTCTTCGTAGCATTTGTTCTTAATCATCACTGAGCAATGTATCATTTGCAAACATCAGTTGGTAACAGTGTCTTCTTTTATCCCCAAAAACTTTCACTTAGATCTTCTATACTTTACCCGATCATAACAGCTGGTGTTTTGCCATAAATAATAAACTAATAAAGGCGAAGAATTCGATAACTTCCAAGTTCAAGATGAATTAGTTACATCACCAATAATTTCACTTCTATAAAGAGCAAATCCTCAATAACACGACGAAACATTCTGGGCTTCTTATGAAAAAGCTAGATTCTTCAAACAAGCGGACGCTTCATAACACTAGAGCAGACAGACAGGCGGACTGGCAGAGAGGTGGGGGAGGAAGGGGGAGGGGGAGGGAAGCTTTAATATACAGAAGTGGAAAACATGGCTTGAATATATATATATATATATATATATATATATATATATATATATATATATATATATATATATATATATATATATATAGAAAAGGGGTGCTTAAACCTATTGCGAGTGTGTGTGTGTGTGTGTGAGAGAGAGAGAGAGAGAGAGAGAGAGAGAGAGAGAGAGAGAGAGAGAGAGAGACATATCTACAGAATGAGAGTCACAGGGAGAGACATAGTGAGAGAGAAGGAAATATTTACTTGGTTCCAATGTTGAACGTGTCCAGACTTAAATGTAGTTGGGCCCCGTTAAATTCCTTCCTCGTAAATGGAGAAAAAGGACTGACCCTGACGTTAACAGAGAGAGAGAGAGAGGGAAAAAAGTGTTATTCAGTTAAAACGAATGGACTTTAGAGATTACCCTTTTCATCTTCTTCTTCTTTCAAACACTTATTTCCCCTTAGAAAGAGTGACTGCTGTTGGAACTGACATTCCGGTTCTCATAAAGGCTTTTCGGGTGAGGCTGATGGCCCATGCTCTTCACTACCCTTACTGTGACCCATCCCATTCGGCGCAATTGCCATTAATATATATATATATATATATATATATATATATATATATATATATATATATATATATATATATATATATATATATATATATATATACATATATATAGGTGTGTGTGTGTGTGTGTGTGTAAATATCAAGACAAAAAACTCGACTGGCTAAGTCCCTCACCTCTGCATCAAGCCCAAAGACGTAAGTTCGAACCATGGCAGATACAGTCACGATATATTTTTTCCATTTGGGTGAAACTGAATCTCAAGGAGAGGTGATTCGATATTAAAGATTATTCGTGACTTAGAACTTGTATTACACACACACACACACACACACACACACATATATATATATATATATATATATATATATATATATATATATATATATATATATATATATATATATATATATATATATATATATATATATATATATATATATATATATGTATATATATATATATACTGTATATATATATATATATATATATATATATATATATATATATATATATATATGTATATATATATTCTGTATATATATATATATATATATATATATATATATATATATATATATATATATATATATATATGAGTTATTAATATGAGTTCGTATTTTTGTGCCTCATGTGTTTCAGTCTAAAAGGCCCCATAGACGATACGACCGGCGGATGAGGTTCCGTTCTAACTCCGGTATCCGCGTTGCCCATAGACGTTCGGAATCACTTCAGTTCGCCAAAACCTGGTGGAGTGAAGACGTATCAGCTCGGCTCAGTGATGACGCTATAGACTGCGCTCTTGCAGTAGAAACTGGAAAACTCCAGCGAAAAAGGAGAACCTGGATTAAACAATGGTTGAAGAAAAGAAATTAATTATCTCACGATTGTTTATTAATGAAGTGAAACTGTTTAAAAAGGCTAAATTCACGTCTTTCTACAACTTCCCCAATGACAACACTTAAGTTTTCAACATAATTACAATACAAGCAAATAAGCACATTACCTTACTCCTTTTGTAATATATAAACACAATGGTTGAAGAACACAAATATTTTGGAATCACACACAAAATATTACATTTCGCGGGAGAATTTTACAAAACTTATATACTTCAGGAGAGCAACAAATTTATGCCCTTCAATGTGCATTGAGAGAGAGAGAGAGAGAGAGAGAGAGACTTTCTGTGTCTCTGAGACCTCTTAACAGATTAACTCTGTTAGTCCAGTAATCCTGTTTTTATCCTCAAACTAAGTTGCCAATTAGTCCCTTAAAATCTTAGAACAACTTGAGCCCATTCACTCTACATTTTAGAACACCTCCCAGAACACAGAATACACAAAGTATACCCATAGGGTATACACACAGTATATACATGAAACATACACACAGGGTATACACAAGCTTGAAAAAGAGTACGGGTGCCTATCTCGAAGATTTGACACTTCCTGTTCTTAGTTAACCACTTGGGTAAACAGAAATAAATTTGAGAGCGCTTTGGCTAAGAGCCCTGTCAACATGTCAGACCTTATCTCCCCTCCCTTATCCTTCTACTCAGATTATGGAATACATAATAAGGCATAGAGAGAAATAATAATTACAGAACAGACATACATGATAATCATGCAATAAGGACCCAGACCGAGAACTGTCACTTGCCAAAGATAAGCAAAGTGGCCCTCCCAATACACCTTCCCTTTGGCCCCATGCAGCTGTGTCAACACAGGATGTGGTTATCTGATAATGGTTCCAAAACGTTTCTCTCTCTCTACCTTTCAACCGCCACGAAACAAATACATGTATTACAAAGCCACCTCATTATATCTCACAACATATGAGACAGCTGAAAGAAAAGGTACATCAGAATACATAACACATATGTCATCTGCAAGAAAGAAAAAAACACAGCATCTCAAAATCATAGTATAATAATATATATGCATCCTTCTGTAATTTTCAAACTAATTTGTCAAAAGCCTCATTTCGCTCTCCTACGACGTTCAATAAACTCCTCCAAGAACTCATCTGCCGACGCAGATACCATGTTACCCTTTCAACGTCTAGTTGAAAATGAAGTAAATCTTGAGATCACGCCATAGACTTGGAGGCCTTGGGCCACCTGGACTAAAACGGAAGCCACGAGCCTGGTAACGGCAGGTTGTGGGCTGGTTGGAGAGACTGACAGACTCCGCCTACTTCCGGTTCAGACAACTGGATCAGGCAATCGTAATGTCTATGGGGCCCTTTGAATGAATCTCCCAAAAAAATAAATCCAATATAGGCATATTTCTCTAAATTTCCAAATAGTACTGTCGGACCGCAAGCTTTTATATAGTACATCAAAACGATTACCTTTGAGATAGCCAGTCTGACCATAAGATTGCCAATGGACAGCCGTAATGAAATAATGCGGCCTTATTTTTTATAGAGCAAAATCCAAAGCTGCTCTTTGTTTATCGACACATACCAGCAGATGCAACCCCCTTACACACGCGTGAGCACATAAAAACAAGCAAACCCACGCACACAGAAAATCAGAGTCTTCAGAATTCTTTTCTCAGGTATTCAAGCATGGGTGTAGACATTGGGGGGATATTTGAACTAGCTAATACTTTTGTGGTTTACATGATAAGAGGTACAGAGTTGAAGATAATGGCTTAAAAGTAAATACAGGTCCAAATACAAAATACAAAGGCTGCTCCTTTATGCTATATTTTCTCATCTGGGAACACTATAACAAATACACATTAAATGCATTCAAGAATTTTCCTTTCCTTTATCTTTTACTCGTTTGTCGATAACTTGTTTGCATGTTAGTAATATTTCCAAGACAATTTTGTTCAAATTCTCAAATAACGTTAAAGTATCTGCTTTGTAAATAAAATAACACATAACAGAGCCTAAATGGAGAAACGTTATAGCACAGCTAACTTTTCGTAACCTCAATACAGAGATCTCAAGTTCTAAAGTAAGTATTTTTTCACTGAGAATTTAAGCAGTTATCTACTTTTTAATGACACTTTTACCTCTCACCTTTCTTATTAAATAAATTTCACATATAAGGGCCATTCGTAAAGCGCTGTGACTGGCAAGTCATAATGTTTAAAAGGTGAAGCATTTCCTTGTCATAATTCTAACACAAATGACTTTCTCAGAGTATATGTTTGTATAAGGAAGAACGGATATCAAGGCCGTCAAAACTGTTTGAACTCTTTTTTGCTTGTGTGTGTGTGTATTACGCGCATTTATTTTACCGCATAATACCCAGAACTCAAGGTAAATTCTCTTATTAAAGTCTGGTATTGGCCAGACACCCTCTTTAGTGTCGGAATTTCTCTTAATCTCTGGAATCATTCATTGTTCTTTGAGCTTTGTAAATCGCCCCAACACTCCCAACCACAAAAGCCACACTAATCCCCTCCCCCAACAACCTCCTAATCCACTAATCAGGAAGCCTCTAAACCCCACCCCCACCCCATTGAGCCCCAAAACCCTCACACCTACCCACCCCAACTGTAAATCTGTCTTTATCAACATTACTGTCAAACGAATATCCGTGTTTATACGATGACATAGAACCTCGGAACTAGTTTAATTTGGGAAATTAGGACCATTTTCATAGTTTGCTGGGATTGCATATTTAATTCCCCACCTGCAACGTTGCAGCCCAGATCAGCCGCAATGAATACGCTCGTAATAAGCTTCTTTATGAGTTTGCGGGATTAATTATACCGCAATGAAGTGCCGGTTTTGTCTAAAATGCTTGCGGTGTTGTGGCACGAGATTATCTGCTCCAGGGAAAACAAAGATTACGGAGGGAGTGACTTACACATCAACAAATATATTGCAATATATTGCAATTTGCTTGTTAAACAGTCAGGTTTTAAACAATACTGAACTCGTCAACGGAAATTTTCCCTCAAGCTTGGTATATTGCCGTAGTTTTTGGCCGCTAAACACGATTGCAAATGCAAAATTCAAAACACTGCAAATAGCACAGCAATTTTTCGAGCAATGCAAAATTCGCCAAAATACAAAGGCTATACCCTTATTGCCTTGTGTGTGTGTGTCAAAATGAACTTTACTCGCATTAATTCTGTATTATGGGCTATTAAACAAGACTAAGAATGCAGAATTTTAATATATTGTAGTCCGCTTGGTAATACTGTGCAATAATGCAAGCAAGGCAAAATTAGCAATAGCTCCAAAGCTATATCCTTACTGCTTTTTTTGTGGTCAAAGCGCAAATTTTACTTCAAGCTGGTGTAATGCAGTATTATGGGTAGCTATTCACGAATATAGATGGTATCATTCTAAATTTAAGTTCTGCAGTTACCTAAACTTGGGAAGTATATAGGCCTAATAGGTTTGGTTATGTCCAATTACGTTAAGTTAGTTTTTTGTTTAAGTCTCAGACAGTTATGTTGAGTTAGGTTTGGGTTGGTTTAGGTTAGAAAGGCCCATGTCGCAAACCACACAAAAGCAGAAATAATACAATTATAACAGCTTTATTTCCAAAGATATTCTCTTTTATCGACAAAACCTACTTTGCAGGTGCTAAAACCTCTGTCAGATTAAAAAGAAAAAAAAAACTTTTACCCAAAGTTATTAGTGGTCCCATTGTGATCTGAAAAAACTGATCTAACTTTTTGGGTAATTTAGTTATAAACAAAGAAAACTCGTTAATCGTTGATTATTCAAGATTTTGTTTATAAAAAAAAAACTACCGAATCGTTATGCTACCGTATATATGTCAAATCAAAGGCAGAGCACTAATAATATATCCCTGACTCTTTTTTTTTAGTTAAAAATATCATGAACGCCAAAAAAACATCCAGTAATAACGTAAATCTGAATCTCAACTTTGGCAAAAAATGGGCACATTTTAAACAAGTGAAAAATCCCCGGAATTTTCTTCGGCGCAATCGAGTTTTCTGAACAACGTATAATGCTGTATGAGCCGCGGCCCATGAAACTTTCAGTCACGGCCCGATGGTGGCATGGCCTATAGTACTGACAGACGCACGATCATGGCTAACTTTAACCTTAAATAAAATAAAAACTACTGAGGCTAGAAGGCTGCAATTTGATACGTATGATGATTGGAGGGTGGATGATCAACATACCAATTTGCAGCCTCTAGTTTCAGTAGTTTTTAAGATCTGAGAGTAAACAGAAAAAGTGCGGACGGACAGACAAAGCCATCTTAATAGTTTTCTTTTACAGAAAACTAAAAATGTCTAGAAAAATAAAACTGAAAGAGGAAGGTGTACAGGATAATTTGCGTCGAGCAATTGACATTAAGCGTTATTAATGTTCTGAGACCTGTGGCAAAAGAGCGAAAATAATGTTTCCGGAAGGACGAAACAAAACTTACAATAAGAGAAAATTTGTTTTAAAATTGTAATGCAATCAAGAGGTCTACATGTTAAAAACGAACCATTCATTGTTTTCTATTCAAGTTTACAAAAACCAACCAAAAAACTTGCATTTTATGAAGGTCTGCTAACAAACCTAGATCCCAATTGTTATTTCTACCACAAAAAACACTAAATTTTGACAAAGTGATACAATCGATATGAATAGCTTCTGGTTTATATTCCACAATTTTACAGAAATTCATGAAAAATCTAACACTCTCGGAAAGCTTCTTAACGAGCCCAGTTATCTGTGTATTTAAAAAAAAAAAAAAGATTAACCAGTTCAATTTTTTTCATGCAATATCATTAATAGCTGTACTTGGAAAATTTGAACCGTTCATGATTTCTTCTCCGATGAAGATAAAAAAGATTCTTTATTAAAGACTGGACAAAAATCATTATTAGGCACATAAAATCAAATCGTCACCAAACATCAGCTCAAATTACTTGACTAAACCCACGTATCTTGTTTTGCAAACAAAACAAATGCTATTATATATATATATATATATATATATATATATATATATATATATATATATATATATATATATATATAATATATATAATATACATAATATATATATATATATATATATATATATATATATATATATATATATATATAATATATACACACACATACATATCTATATATATATATATAATATAATATATATATATATATATATATATATATATATATATATATATATATAATATATATACACACACATACATATATATATATATATATATATATATATATATATATATATATATAAAAGAGAGAGAGAGAGAGAGAGAGAGAGAGAGAGAGAGAGAGAGAGAGAGAGAGAGAGAGAGAAATCCCTTAAACACATGGAAGAAAAAGTCACCTTCCAATGCCATTCTCTTTAAAAAGTATGGACAATCAAATCCTATCCACAAATCAGCCCGGAAATCTTTGGGCGAATCCATTTAGATCCCTTTGAATGCCAGACATAAATAGAAAGAAATAAAGCTGGAGAGACTGAGAGAAACGAAAAATAACACAAGGAGAAAAATACACGCAAGCAGGATTGGGGAAAATGAAGAACGAAAACATCTAAGTTGCTGAAGTCGGAATTAAATTAGAGTCTTCCGGAGCCTTTTCCTTCACTTCTTTTTGGATTTTGTTGCCAGTCTTGCTTGAAAGGTTTTCCTGCCTTGACTTTCCTCGCCATTCATTACCCTCTTACAAGTTCTCCTTAAGTACCTGTGTCCATTTGATTTACTAATGTGAGCTAATGATCACAATGGTAAGCTGGAGCTTGGAGCTAAGCTTGTATTTAAGCAGTCTTACAGCGTATGTTTCGCCTTCTTAATGTTTCGTTAATTCCTTGAAATCCTTTATATAATTCTAGGGCGTTGCAGTGCGGTGTTCCAGCCCACGTTTATCTGTCTGCTTTCAACATGACAGCAGGGTACTGTTGGGACAATTGTTGGAAGTTTAAAAATAACCCCTTTTAGAAATCTGACAAAGGTAAACACGTCACAAGTAAATGACCTACTAGTATAAAGACCGACATTATTTAGATGAATAGGAGTATTTGATATAACCTGTCATGGCAGTGTTCTAGATATGTCAAAAACTTTTGACAAGATTGGCATAAACTTCTGTTATGCGAACCACCTGCTTGTTTTCCATCTTATACCAGACGTCAAACAATAAATCAGTGATTATAATAAGTCAAACCTATATATATTTAGCCGTTCTATCATACAGTTAAAACAATATATATATATATATATATATATATATATATATATATATATATATATATATATAAATATATTATATATATATATATATATATATATATATATATATATATATATATATATATATACATATATATATATAATATATATATATACACATAAACTTCATTATTATTAAAAGATGAATTAATAATTGGGAATGAAAGAGCTGAAATTTTCTAGAGAAAAGACCAGAAATACAAATATGGATACATTTCGTTAAATCATTTTTGAAACGTTCATGTTGTGCTGATTTATTTTCGTTTTCCTGAATGAATTATTGCAAATGAATACCATAACATTAATGATATCATTTTAGCATATACATTTCGTGTGTATGCTAAATAGTTCACCCAGGAAAACGAACATAAATCAATGCACATTTGCATGTCATTTTCACCTAAAATCATTGCTGCTAAAAGAACCGGGACTAGCACACGCGCACACACGCACGCACACGCATTGAGAACGACCAACAAGACAGACAGACAGACAGACAGACACGCAGACAGAATGTTAAATTTAATGGATCTGCTTTTTGATTGAAATACATATATCAACGAAGCAGCAGTTCCGTGTTTAGCAAATTAAGTCAAAATGGACTCATTAAGAGCATTCATCGATTTGATATTACGTTCCAGTAGTCATTTAATATAATCGCTTGATACAATAGATATCCATTAAGAGTATAATGAAATGCACTCAGCTCGCTTCGGTGGCTCTTTTAAAAAGACATTCACGTTAAATTCTCTCCAAATTAACTTACCAGAATTATGGAACTGCATAATTACCCTTTACTCTCCTATTCTGACATAAAAAAAACAATTCGTAGAACGATGAATAACGAAATTTTATCTTGAACGAAAAGCTTACTGCTTTGAAAGAGTGGAAATTCATCTCATGATTATTATAGTCATTATGAAACGACATACGTATACTTTTTCCCTTTTATGAATTAATAAAAAAATATTGAACGAAAACAGAGCAGAGGGAACAGACTATCTAAAAGAGAAAAGGAAACCACCGCTCTTACTTGTTAGTCCCTTTCAAGAAGATAGTAAATCCATCTAATACGCAGTTGTTGTTGACACAGAAAGCCCAAAAAGGTTAGCAAAACGCTCAGAATTTCTAAGCAGTAGGAAAGGCGATTTCATATCTAGGCCTTAGCTTGGTCAAGAATTTAGGGAATTGCGAGTATAACTTTTTTGAGCAACGTCCGATGAGAGAGAGAGAGAGAGAGAGAGAGAGAGAGAGAGAGAGAAAGAGAGAGAGAGAGAGACTTGAATAAACTTTGTCAAGGAAGACGATCAGAATAGAATCTTTGATATGAATGAACGGTTCTCTGCACAATAGAAAGAACGGTCTTAGCACAGAATCAGAAACAAACGCCTCCCGTAAACAGGAATAGCCATACAAAAAAAAAAAAAAAAAAATAGGGAAACAATAAATGAGAGCTTTTACACCAAACTGGAGAAGCGTTCATATCTCTGTGAAGGGAAGCGTAAGAAAAGAACCTTTCATAGAGGTGGACGGTGCTTCGTACAAAGGCAGGATGGGCATACAGCTAAAATTAATAGCTGAACGAAATGGAAATATATGCCTCATTTCTTGAAGTAAAAAAATCATGCCAAATTCAACTTATCTTAGTATCAGATCTGCCGTAACTGGTTTTTGCTAAAGTTATTGAAAATCAGAACGAGGTTTATAAAGAGAATGTAAAGGCGAAGAATAATTTGTGAACAACTGAAGACGAGAATATAATAATTTTGGTCACTGATTGAAAAATTACTTTGACACGTAAAAAAAAAAACTTTTATAAAAGACAATAGGAAAAAAATATCTTGCGGTTATTGATTTAAAACTAAAAAACATATTAAACAAGGCTACTTCGTGTATAGCCTATACACACACATACACGCACCCAAATATATATATATATATATATATATATATATATATATATATATATATATATATATATATATATATATATATATATATATATATATATATATATATATATATATATATATATATATATATATATATATATATATATATATAATATATATATATATATATATATATATATATATATATATATATATATATACTGTATATACTGTGGGTGCATATGTGTAATAGTGTGGTTATAGAGGATCTTTCCCTTCTATTGGTGAGAGGAGGCCACTCAGCTGAATAATAAAACATTAAAATATTATCAATAATATGAAAAACGAAAACAGTCTGGTAGAACAATCCTTTGAAAGAAGTCCAAGAAAGAGTCTAAGACGAGCATCTTTGGAGAAGAAGCATTCAAAATCTACTGTGCATGAGATTCGGCTAAAAAAAAAAAAAGTTAAAATGAAAGCTTACAGAGTCCAAATGCATCAACTCTACAGATAGTACATTGTTGAAAACCTTCTTTAGACAGTGACAATAGCTCAGCCAACCAAATAACGCAGTTTATTTTCTCTTCTAGTGAAATTCTGAGAAGACATTTTTAAGTTTCTGAAATTGTGAAAAATATTTTATAAAACAGATAATATATAAAACTTCAGAAGAACAGAAAAACTAGCATCAAACTTTTTATCCATTTTACAGATTAATTCTATCATGCATAGTTACGAAGCTTCAAGTATTTTCAATTGCACCATGATTTTATAGACATCCTGAATGTATATATATCATGGTGTGTGTGTAAGTAATGTGTGTATGGATATTATATGACCTATGCGTATACACAGACGGACACACATAGAAACACGAACACACACACACGTTAATAATGTATGTATGGATATCATATGGCCTATGCTTATACATACACGTATGTATAAGCATAGGCTTATGTATGTGTGTGTGTATGCCCGCTCGTTCGCGCGCTTGTCTGTGTTTCTTTGTGCTCCTCACTTTAAAAGAATAAAAATCTAACATAGATTTGTTTTATCCTCTTATCTAAGGAAAACTAATTTGCCTCGTTTTATATTTCAACGGTATACGATATACGGTATATAATATCCTTTTTTTAATGGGACTAAGTGCAGGAAAACTTACACAAACGGCTGAAAGGTTTTTTTTGCGCTGTAAGAATTCTGAGAAACACAGCAAAGAAAAACATAGGCTTAATAGTTCCGAACTGATAAAATAAATATAACTTACTTTCTCCTGCTTCGTTCTTCAGGTAATTCTGCTTTATTAAGAATCGAGAATGTGGAAATTAAAAGAAAACAAATATGATCTGTTACAACGGAGCTTTAGTTTCACGATGTCAAAAAGAAGACTAATTAAAACTGTAAGATATTTACATAAAATATTTTAGTATGGACATTTGTAAACCCCTTTTTTACACTGGTAAACTATAACGATTGAGAAAATGTTATTATATCTACGGTGTTATGAAATTTAATAAATACTTCTTAATGATTTTGTTGGCATTGATGCATAGCGGCAGCGTAAAAATTAATCTTTCAGCCTTTAAATACATTGCTTTGTAAGGAGTTTGCTGAAACCACCAGCTACGTACCATCTTCACCCCTGATTCAATAACAGAATAAGCTGCAAAAAAAAGGACGAGTAATTGTCAACAGCAAAGAAAAAGCATTATTCATCTGGCAAACAAATCCCGCCGGGAGAGAATGGCGAAATTAGTTTCGTTTCAGCTGCGGCAATTTTGGTAATTCTGGAAATGAAGCTAAATACATTTTCATGGTTGCTGTACACAAAAACACAACAACAATCTCGGCTCAAAAGGCGCAGGTTTCCATTAATATGCGTCTTTTTTGTCTTAAATATGCAATGTTTTTCAACTTACATATATGCAATCGCTTTTATTTGCCTGAAAAGGTGAGTTGATTAACTTTCCATGGAAATGCAGTTTGAAGTAGGCTTCACAAAAAGAAAGTGTAATTTACATACCGTCAAAAATACTGGCAAAATGTAAATAATTCTGATCTACATCGTACTTAAATGTATATTGTATACATTGCTCGGTCAAATTCCGTGCTTGCTGAATAGTGATAAATGAAAATAAATCTGATATTACAATTCACATTACTTTTCAATAAAAAATCTGGTTACTCATGCCCAAACAATGATGATATTGCTTACTGTGACATGGGTGGCATAAATACAAATAAATCAAATAAAAGGTAGTTTACCGTAGCACTGCATCATCAAAATAAATAAATAAATATATATGCACACACACAAACACATATGTACTATATATATATATATATATATATATATATATATATATATATATATATATATATATATATATATATATATATATATATATATAGTCACAATGTGTTCCAAGTACCTGGTTATTACACAATTAATCACAGATTTCAAAAATTTACCTCACTTCTGCCCGATACCTGAACTCTCATAACAATAAGAATTACGACTGAATACTCTAAAGGTAACAGTGATCCCATAAAAAAGCTCATTAATCACATGAAAAATCAAACTAATTTTATCAAGACTAGTGTGAGGTATCAACAATTAAACAAGAAATATACTAGAGTAAAAGGGCATCACTCCATAAAACAACTTTAACTGTTTCCCTGGTCTTAATTCACTTCAGCAAAACTAAAGGAACAAAACATGTTTATCACTTTGCCTTATGCACACAATTAATCCTATTCACTGGTGGTCAATAAATGAAACACTGTTTTTTGAAAATTTTAAATTATTTTTAAATTAAAAATTTATAATTAGAATTCACACTCTGAAAAATTTACTATTACTTAGAAACAACACCAAAATTTAATTAATTCTTGAGTTAAATTATTAAACAAAACTACATCACAAAACTTTAATTTATCAAGAAATTAAGTTAATCAAGCAAAATTTAAACTATAAAAAATTACTCAAGATTTGAAAAGAAAATCTTAATAAATGAAAATTAAATCAAGTATGCAATGTTAAATTATCAAGAAATATTTAAAATGCTAAGTAAATAAATGTTAAATCACAAATATATAAAATGTGAAAGATCAAGAGATTGCAAACACAAGAACACACAAAAATACACAACAGATTTATCAACAATAATTTCACTAAGGCAAAAATTCTCTTAATATACCTTATTATACCATGGTAATAATGAGTAAAATTCACGTTACCTTACACAAGCGTGTAAAAACCTTTGCAAAGTCACTTGCAGTTGCTTTAGATTCACAAAACACACTTCTTACTTAGGCGCCATTACGATTAAACAATTTTACTAAATTCAGATCTCAAAAGCTAAGACTAACACCAGTGACCACACTTAAGACTAACACCAGTGACCACACTAACATTTTACATCAATAATTACTCTCTTTTGAGGAAAGAGAGAGAGAGAGAGAGAGAGAGAGAGAGAGAGAGAGAGAGAGAGAGAGAGAGAGAGAGAACCAATATGAATGGTCTCTGAAATCAGAATGAATATATCTGAGGATTCCAGTAGGAAATTCAAACAATCATGATATCATTAAGGCATTTTGGGGACGAGTTACTAGAGAAGGTTCTAGAAGAAGAAAGGTGACGTCACTTCAAGCAAAACGTTTTGAACAGAACTGGGACAATATGTGATCAGAGCAATGCAATCTTAAACATGACGCAATTGCCATGTGCTTCAGTAGAACACTGGTTCATATTTCAAAAGTACACGTCTTTACCAAAAAAAAAAATCGTGTGGAACACATGTAACATTGCGAAATCATTATTTTGTCTTCTTCTTGTATGAGACAAAGCTTTTACAGAAATCTTAACATGATCAAACAGATTTCAACTGGCTAATTATGACTGGCATGTTTTAAAAACAAAACAAAAAACCCGAATTGGTTTCCAGAACAGCTCAGTAATTGTCATTCTCGACCTGTCATCGCGTAACCCGACACAAAGCACTCTCCTATCTGAACTGACGACAGATGACACATCTGGTCTAAAACTTGAATTTCTCTCTCCTACTACTATGCTATTATCAAGGAAGATATTATTAATTCTAAATTATGCTGTTAGGTTATCTAAATCACTAACTCTTTTGAGATCTGATACTACGCTACATACAATATTTCAACAATCATTATCATTACACATAATACATGATAAATAGAAGAGTAAATATATTAAAACTATGGGATGATATACATAATACAAGCAACATCATGAAAATATATTATATATATATATATATATATATATATATATATATATATATATATATATATATATATATATATATATATATATATATATATATATATATATAATGTTATGAACCACTTTTGGTTCAGCAGGTTCTTTAAATACAAAAATATCGGAACTGGAATGACTGGCAGAAATTGAGGCAGACAAAAGAGGAAGGAGCTGAACGAAACAAAAAAAATTACCTTAAACTAATTTATTATACTAAGATATATACATATATACAAGTGAGTCCAGGTTTAGCATACATAATTAAATAAATATTACGGCAGCAGTCAAAATTAATAAACAAGTCTTAAGGACCACACAAATGGCTAAACAATCACAATCAAAACAATGATGAAAAAGCATCCCAAAATAAAGTTACTTGAGCCATACACAGCTCTACACCATTAATAATAATAATGCAATAAAAAAACATTACAGAGCCATACACTGCTCGACACCATTAATAATAATAATTTAATGAAAATCATTACCCGAGCCATACACTGCTCGACACCATTAATAATAACAATGCAATGAAAATCATTTCCAGAGCCATACACTGCTCGACACCATTAATAATAATAATGAAATGAATAATTATACCAAAATAATATGAATTTCTAGAACAATACAGACAGCGTAAACAGATAAACAGACATTGCCAATAAACAAACAGGCAGCATAAACAATCAAACAAATGATAAAGCAACAACATGAAATCACTCGGGGTAACACCGATAAACACAATCTCAATCTCCGTGGAGATAACACGACAGACGCAGCTGTCAAGAAGGATGAATGCAATCAGACGAACTCCTGTGAAGACACCAAAGCAGCCACCAACTGCTCAACCGCAACACAGTCATCATCACAGATGAATTACAGGAGAAACGTCGAAACAGCACGTCTGCTGTTATGCAGGAAGATCCACGGAAGGCTATGATTTAGCTATCCCACCATCCTTCAGCTGATAAGGGCAACAGGTAAGGAATACCTGCTGTTCCAACAAAGACTCCATGTTGCTAAAGCTGCCGGGAACCTGACTCGCTGCTATGCTAAACCCGACTGCCACTGTCAGAGACAACGCGACAGACGTCAACTTTCCTTCAAAGAAAATAAAAAGTAAGGAGGCAACAACCCACCAAGGGAACAATCGGCAAACGATTGTCCCATCAGAAGTACTAAACCTCACAATATATATATATATATATATATATATATATATATATATATATATATATATATATATATATATATATATACACATATATATATATATATATATATATATGTACATTATATATTCATTACACACACACACACACACACACACACACATATATATATATATATATATATATATATATATATATATATATATATATATATATATATATATATATTTATATATATATATATATATACATATATATATATATATATATATATATATATATATATATATATATATATATATACTAGCTGACCAACCTGGCACTGCCTGGAAAAACTCTGAATAATAACCTGCAGGTAGGGCCATTAAAACTGAATAATAGTCCATGGGTAGTGGGAGGAAAGAGGGAGGGGGAGGAAAGAGGGATGAAGGAGGGGGAGAGGGGAAAGAAGTGAGAAGATAGAGGAGGAGGGAGAATGGGGAATGGGAGGGGAAAGGTTGGGGAAGAGGAAAGGGAAGGTGGAGGGGAGGGAAGGGGAGGAGGATGGGAGGGTGAATGGGAGGGGAGGGAAGGGGGTCAGGCAAGGAAGAAGGAAGGGGTAGGGTGAGGAGAGGGGGAGGGAAAATGAAGGGAAGAGGGGATGGGGAGGGGAGAGTGAGGGGAAGATAAAGGAGAAGAAGTTACGTTCCCTTATGAAATGACGAATGAGGAAGTATTATTCCTCACATTGTTATTAGTCCATGGGAAATAGCATTTTAAATCAAACAACTTGCATGGACCCTTAGGAACACAGTATCCAAAATGGGACAAATTCGGCCATTGTGAAATTGTGTAATTCACACTTTAAACCTTCTCGGAGAGTAAATTTTTCCATATTTTCCTGTTTTCTTCAGAACAGTGCATCTTACGGGTAAGAGGTACAAAGTCTAAAAAAATATGAAATTAAATTCTACACAAGTTTGTTTCTATAAGGGTTTTCTCTAAAACTGAAGCTTTTTCCGCAAACAAGCCCGAAATTGAAATACAAATTTTTTTATAAAAAAGTGAAAAAATCGACTTTGGCCTCACATTTCCTTCAATATCTCCTAAACTACTAATTTCACAGCAAAATGTTATAGAGTCGGCCTTTCACAGTGAGGTTTTTACTTTAATTTAGCCTATTTGTTTTCCTTTACATGCTAATATTATGCACAAGCAACATCGAAAAAGGAAATAGACCCAATGTTAAGTCCATGCAAAATAGATGAAAATAGTGGTTACAGTCAAACAAATGGCAACAATTTGCTCTGTTGCATGAATGTGGTATTTAGACCTTTAGGAACACCATAGTAAAAAAAATAGGATACATTCGACCATCTTTAATTTGCACAATTCCGCATTCAAAATGGCGGACGTTCTCATTGTTTGAGATGAAGTATGTCCTAAAATATCCTTTGTAACATAAGTTTATTGATTACTAATAGAACCACGACTTCAAGGAATTCATATTTGGCATCAGATTTGACAAAGGGCAATCCTTACATTTCCAAAGTCAGGGCTCAGACCTCGGATATTCATTTACAGAATCGGCATCAAAATCCCCTAATCAAACAGAATTATGTACACCAAATCATTCAGAAGTTGATACATAATTAGTATAGTAATTACTTATTTGCTAATAATATGCAATTAATGTAACAATTTATTTTGCTCAGTTTAATAAATTCATGAAAGTATGATCCTTGCTCCAACGCATCAAATGGACTACAGGAGAAACATATGAAGATATTGCATCCAAGTATGTTACTCTCCTATTGTTGTCTTTGAGGGGTACAGCAATAGTGCGTCAAAAAAATGCGTGACTCATCAAAAAAGTGCCCCAGATGTTCATCTAGCACCTTCTCAAGTCTTTACCTTTGGAAATAACGAGTAATTTTTAGCAAATCACAAAACCAAACAGGGTTTTATTGACTTCCTGTCTGAAACTCTGAAGAAGCAAGGGGTATCTACAAAGTATGCAGAGGGGGATGCAGATTGTCTAATAGTGCAGGAGGCAGTTAACAAGATAACATATGTCATAGCAGAGGGAACATTGGAGAATTTAGTTCACAACTCGGTGAAGAATGCTGCAGGTGTCTGCCATTATGTAAGCTGTGTGTGGATGTGATACGAAGTCAAGATTAAATACCATAGGAAAGAGAGTACCATAGGAAAGGGAGTTGTATTGAAGAAACACGTGTCCTCTGGCAAAGTCATCAAGAGTTTGAGAAGTGTTGATGTTAAAGACCTGCCGCCTACTAGTGATGCAGCAAAATATCACTCATTTCGTGTTTATTACCAAACACAAATCTGGCTAGGAAATAGTGATATTAAACCTGAATAGCAGATGCTCGCTATCGCTCATATTTGCTAGTTTTTTGTTAACGTTCTGATGTAATTAATACTGAAGTTGTATAACAGGAGTAGTATTTACTGTGATCCTAATAATACAGGTGGTTCATGGTTACCACATGAAGTTAATTCGACACTCCTTATATTCTAAAGGTCAAGCAAGTTATATTTGTAAGACGTTTTCACTACTCCAGGATCCTTTGAAGTCGTCTTTATCTCCTGAAACATTCCTGGAGACATGTCCATTGGATTATAACGTATTCTTAGTCTTAAAGACTCCAAGATCATGTGAAGCCGTCTTCAGCTGGAGAACCGCCCACTGGATCACAAAGTCTTCTTGAAGACGTCTTCAGGAGCTGAAGACGACTTCAAAGGATCCTGCGGCATTCCTGGAGAAATAACCATTGGATTTCTGGGAGGAATGATTCCGAATACAGATTCTGAATTTCTCCATGAAACGTTTGTTCGTTTGTTTTAATGCACACTTCGAGATTCGCGAGGCTGCAGCAGAAGGAGACAAAGACAGCTGGATTCTTGAAGACTTCTTCAGGAAGCCGTGATAATCCAATGGGTGTTTATCCAGGAGTTCTTCAGGAGCTAAAGACGGCTTCACAGGATCCTGGAGTCGTGAAGACATCTTCAAGAAGGCTTTGTAATCCAATGGGCGGTTCTCCAGCTAAGGACAGCTTTACATGACCCTGGAGTCTTTAAGACTTCAAGAAGACGTTATGATCCAACGGGTGTTTCTCCAGGAATGCTTCAGGAGCTGAAGACGACTTCAAAGGATCCTGGAGTAGTGAAGACGTCTTATAAATATAACTTGCTTGACCTTTAGAATTTATGAAGTGTTTAATTAACCTCATGTGGTAACTATGAACCACCTGCATTAGGGGAGGGGAAGGGGGAAGCGGGAAGGAGATAGGGAAGAAGGGGAAGGGGACGGGGATGGGGGACGGGGAGGGGAGGGAGAAGGGGGAGGGAGAAGGAGGAGGGTGAGGGGAGGGACACACATTGACATGCTGCCACACAGACACACACACACACACACACAGAAAGGCATCCAAGAAAATTAAAATGGAAAAAATTTGATTCCTTGCACGATGGATAGCAGCCCTGCTCCTGATGCCTTACTAAAGGTAATCAGATGCAAATACAAAGGCTTTTATGACATTCAGTGCTGTTCATGTAAGAAGCATTGGCTATACTGTACAGATTTTTGTGAGGCGTATCAAGCTAGCACTTGTGTTAACATACTGATAGATGAAGACACTGAACATGGCTAATTTAGTTCGTGCATGTACTTTGAGCCAGAATGATTGTACTTTTCATTTTTTTGGTTATATTTCTATCAGCTCATGGAGTTGATAAATCAGTTGCTGTTCATCATTTTTGGTTGTCTTATATCTATTACAACCAATGTAATCCTACGTCAATTTGCAAGATAATCTTTTTTTCAAAATATTAAGTACAGTTGCATTTGATCCAGGTTAATGCAGGCGTTAATGATCAGATTCAATGCCTGAAATGAATTAATTCTAAATATGTTCCTATTAATATGCAATCAATATATTCAAATATTAAAAAGTGAATTTTAGGAGATTCCAGCTCAAACAATGAGTACGTCCGCCATTTTGAATATGGAATTGCGCAAATTCAAGAACTATTCTGTGTTCTTGCCCGTCTCGGTTTAAACCTATATTTTGGGTTCGCTATGTTGACGATATTTTCATTCTTTTCCTCCATGATGACGATCTATTCAGTGTACTAGTAGAGTTTGTTAACAGACAGATACAACAAATCAAGTTCACTTCTGAACAGGAATCAGAGCACAGATTACCTTTTTTGGATGTCCTAGTTTTTCACAACCCAAACACAAAGAAGTTTGAATTCTCGGTTTACCGAAAGCCGACTAATGCAGAATTATACGTTCATTTTTATTCCTATCACAGCATACAGATAAAGAAAAATATCATTGTTAACATGGCTGCCAGGGCTCTTCAGGTTTGTGACCCACAATATTTAGATGATGAAATTGCCCATACTCGAAATACTTTTAGCAAGTTGAGTTACCCTACCCATTTTGTTGAGGATGCTTTGTCTAAGGCTAAGAAAAAGTTTTACAACCCTTCACTCATGCAGACTGATCACAGCAAGAGATTCATAACGCTTCCATATCACGAAAAACTAAAATCAACAGCCCAGTTAATCAATAGTACAGGTAATGTTAAAGTAGCTTTCACATTTGAAAACTCAATCAAATCCAAATTCAATAAAAATAATAGCCACAGAATTAATAGTGATAGTAACAAGAGAGACATAGGAGTATATTCTATAAAATGCAAGCTCTGTAATTTATTTTATTTTGGGGAGACAGGTAGGGGGAAGAACATCAGAGTGCAAAAACATAAAAAAGCGGTTAGGGACTTCGCTCAAAACAGCGCTATTGATAAACATTGTTGGGAGAATAATCACGTCATGGATTGGGAAGGAGCTAAAACTATATATAGAAGTAGTCAAGTAGGCCATAGAAGGGTAGTGGAGGGGCTTTGATAAATATTTGCAATACATTAGATGGCAATAAAGCCTTTACGCAGGAGGACCTACATACAGACAGGCTAGTCTGTCATTCCATAAATTTAAATTTCAGGCAGTTTCTCGAGGCCCCTGATACTGTGTCTTCCTCATCTCTCCCCGCACAGGTTGTCGAAGTGGCAGTTGTCGCAGAAACAACAGGCACCGATGCTGAAAGTCGTTCTCCACCCACGAACCACCTAGTCACCAGTGATGAGCACCGTACACTCGAACGACAGCCGTTAAGAAGATCACGACGGTTGGCCCACAGATACGGGAAAACAGTCATTACGTAACTGCCAAGTCCACACTGAAAGAGAGTTCGATGTTTTCTTGGATCGACTATCACCAAAATTCTTTTCAAAGTGTCTTTTTAAGAAAAACTAGTATTTTGATTCAGCTGGCTGAAGAGGACCGTTGCGCAAACGGCCGAAAGCTCCCTCGTTTTCATCCCCTTTTTTGTATATTTTTGTGTCTTAAAATATACAATTTATCAATTATATTATTGTGGCTTTTTACTCATTATTTTCGATCAGAATATAGTGATGCTCCACAATTTATATATATTTATATATATATATATATATATATATATATATATATATATATATATATATACACACACATATGTATGTATGTATACGTGCGTGTGTGTGCGTGTATACTCTCTCTCTCTCTCTCTCACACACACACACACTTTTTAAATGCCTTGAAATTCTATGAATGGAAGTTTGTGCAAATTAACAGCCATTTGACTTTTTCCATGTAAAAGTTTGCTAAGTTCAGGTAATGTAAAACTATGTTAATTATATGACATTTCTATCACAACATATCAAGCTCAACCATTTTCATCGGGTGTACGGTTGTTAAACCTTCTTTTACAAAACATACAAAACATCGGAACGCCAAGGGAATACAATTACAGAGAAAGAAAGATAAAAAGATCAAACTTGGGGCATTCCATCCGGAAAGAAGGGTTTAATTAAAGGCAATTTTCTACATAGTTTAAATGAGTTTTCTAAAAGGGGATTACACAACTATGCAAAAGCTCCAATTCCTCGTGCACGTCCTTTCTATTCAGAAGAAAGGAAACCATCTCTCATTTTTGCAAACCCGAAATTAGATCGAATTCTCTAATAGCAGCTTTTTTCTCAAGATTTTATACCTAGACAAAACTTCAAAGACGGAAATATACACTTTTCTCCACTACTGCTCTGGTACCTGAGTACCCTGTTTTTTTTTTTTTTTTTTTTTTTAACTAGTCCCAACATAGGTCCTGAAAAAAAATGTGGACATTTTGTCACAGCGTCAGTCTGTCATGTCTCATGGTTCAAATCTGAAGTATTTATTTTTTTGTAGAGTAATGAAAGGAGATTTGCTTTTATCACGATCTTAATGTATCAAAGAATTTTTATGAATTTTGTTTAGATACCTAACTTAAGACAAGTGTCTTTCTTAGTCTATCAACGCTTGATAAAATTTGCAAGTTATCTTTCATTTGTTTGTCCGCAGATGACAAAAGCCGGTACTATAACGTACGTTTAAGCCTGAGATATGAATAAATCCTAAATATTAAATGCATACGGTGAGGACAGAGTCACAGTAATACTTACAAGTAAGATTACAACGTCGTCGATCTTACATTTGATCATCATTTGCTTTTTCTGATAACATTTGTGTAAAATTATGAGGCGATATCGATAGTTATGGAGGAGCTTAAGCTCGTTTTTAACGCACTTGTTACAGTGCTGAAAGATGTAACTTACGAAAAAAAAAATGGTTAGGTGATAAGTATGTGCGTGTGTACGTCTAGCACGTCTTGTTTACTCTCATATGGCGCAATAGCATTGCATGGGCAGAAGAGTTTGTTTTTAAAGGCATGGTTGCATCTAGAATGTTGCCTGGAACGATTCCATATATTCACACGATAAAATGAAGTAGTTTAATTAACGTGATTGAACTCAAAACCATATATCGTGAGGGGATTTAGGGAATGAGAAAAGGGAACTTCCTTCATCTTAATATTTATATCAAATGCTAAGCCAGAAAAAAACGACTTTATTGGTGTGTGTGTGTTTACTAATGCATTTAAGATACGTTATCATGACTAACACATAAAAGTGACAATGGACCACGCAGAATAAGGAAAAGATACTTCACTCATCTGCCTAAAATCTCCCTTAGGACCGGCATCCAATCTGCAAGTCCTTCAAAAATTCTTCCCACTTTTTTTTATAGGGAGCTATATTGGCTACCGGATTAAATCCCTAAACCTCGACGTCAATATAGAGAAAAGAAACTTGTTCCTCCAATAACCCCTTTTGCGGAAGTAGGAGGAGGAGGAAAGGGAACTAGAGAAAACTCCAATTCCCTCCGCCAGTTTTACTCCATTTTTCCTTTTTTATTCTTCCTTCCCTTCGTGGAGCTACGTAACGTAGGTTAGGGAAGTCCAGTGGTGGCCTTTCCGAAAATATAAAACCGGGAGACTTTCCCTCCATCCACTTGGAGTCGCCTAATCTTGATTGCGGTCTCTCCTAAATTGGTACTGCATATCCCAAGGGTCTTGCAGAAGCATTTCTAGAACGTGGAAAAAAAAGGGGGCGGGGGTCCTACCTTTCTTGGAAAAAAGGCGATACTCGTGAATTAGGTTTTCATTCTTTATGCCACACCCAGAGGGGATTTAGTAACTGGTTCGCCGTTTTCTTTTTTTTTTTTAATATTTATTCAATCGATTTGGTTCTATGAGTAAAATTAATTGAAACAGATTTAGAAAACAGAGAATGGTTAGTATCTTTTTGTAAGATGGTCGTGTACATACAAACTTACATGCACACACACGCGCACGCACACACACACACACACACACACATACATATATATATATATATATATATATATATATATATATATATATATATATATATATATATATATATATATATATCAAGCTGACCCAAATTTAGCTTTAGAAGTTTTCTGTATTGCAATTGGCACTGGACTATAAAACCAAGGCCATAGGCCAAGCTTTAGGACCTGTGAGGTCATTCAGCGGTGAAAGTAATGTTGAAACAACTTTTGGGAGGGGTGGAAAGTAAGATGGAAGAAAGAGAATATGAACGGGGTTATAGTAAAGGGAATGAAAGGGGTTGCAGCTAGGGGCCGAAGGGACGCTGCAAAGAACCTAAGTAAGGCTTACAGGGCAGTGCGTGAGGTGTACCGACGGCACTGCCCCTTACGGAAAAGTCGTCTGTAGCTTACCATATAACTAATACGGATTGTTGAGCTAATATCAACTATAGAAGGGACATTCGTGCCTAGTGCGTACCCCTGATTCAGTGAAGTCGCGACTCCACCCTTCACGCCCTTTATTCATTCAAATTCGAAATGATTTTCACATTGCGAAAGGATACCTGTTTTTATCATGCATGGAACTCGGCCGGAACCCTGACGCAAGTGCAAACTTTATTCGCAAGTTGCCGCGGATGAGAAAATGGCAGAAAACGACTTTCCCTTTAGACAACTTCGACGTGAGGTTGCCATGTCTGTTCCTCCTTCTGCCATTTCCTTAGGGACTTTGTCTTGACAAACCCTCCCCCCAAAACTTTTGTCGCTCGAAAACTCCCTCAGGATCGACTTGGGGCTGAAGGTGGGGTGTGGGTGGGGGTGGGGAGGGAGACGACGCAGGACATTCTTCTACTCTGAGAGATCCCTCGCAAAGGATCCTTTCATCTCGAAGGATCTTCACGAGAGAGGCATGGATCTCGGAATGGTCACAGTTTCGTAATCTGTTAACCTGCCATGAAAACATGTATGTCCGTGGCCTCATTTAAGTTTGGTAATTATTTTTCCCAGCTTCAAGTCTTCCTTCTTGTTTTCCTGTCATGCATTTGGTCAAAGTCAAGGGGGACTATTTGTTGACGTCTTTTGACGTTTATTAGTGAATGCCTACACGAGTAAGGGCCAGACTCCATTTTTGCTGTTTCGCTGATCGGGTGGCCAGTGGTGAGTGCGTGTTTGTACGTGTGTTTATGTGTGTCAGACGAGCGATCAAATTCCAGTTTTAACTAGGCCCAAAGAAAAAACGAAGAATGAAAAGCTAGGACATCAATGATCGGGGTAAATCACAAAGGCAAAGATAGACCATTCTGTATACATATCTATCATTCATTCTTTTATCATAATTATCTACTTTTCTAAGCAGCGTTCCTAACCCTATCTCTCACCAACGGGCGCCGCTCCCCCACCGATAAAAAATTCTTCATCTGCAGTGATACTTTATATAAGCTACAAACTGATCTAGTATGGCCTCCATGTTATTGCTTTATTTTGAAAATCAATCTATTCCTCCTCACACACAAATATATATATATATATATATATATATATATATATATATATATGTATGTATATATAATATATATATATATATATATATATATATATATATATATATATATATATATATATATATATATATATATATATATATATATATAACTCATCGTCTGCCCAGACGATGTGTTAATAAACGTGAAAGCGCTTGGTACTGAACTTCTCCCTGTCATTTTCCTGTGGGATTCGCTTATATATATATATATATATATATATATATATATATATATATATATATATATATATATATATATATATATATATATATGTGTGTGTGTGTGTGTGTGTGTGTGTGTATATACATATCTATATATACATACATACATATATTTGTGCGTGTGTATTATTCACACGAATTGCCTCTATAATTTTTACCCCTTTGTGTAATTTATTTTCAGTTAAGATAATGAACTAATATACAAAATACTTACCAGAATTATCAATTTCGTAAAGTATATCGCGACTATACAATAATGTTCTGCTTACGTTCATGAAGTCATTTTCGTCTAAGTAATCCACATTTATTAGAAACACAGTCAGACAAACAGATAAACATATATATGTATGTATATATATATATATATATATATATATATATATATATATATATATATATTTATATATATATATATATATATATATATATATATATATATATATATATATATATATATATATATATATATATATATATATATATATATATATATATATATATAGAGAGAGAGAGAGAGAGAGAGAGAGAGAGAGAGAGAGAAAATGTCGATTGAGTTCCAGGACAGGAAATGAGGCAGCTTTGTCTTCACTTTTCTGCTAAAGAATCATTATCATCACTGCCATCTCGATTTGACCTTTCGCGCAAGTGGGCCTTCCGGGCTATTTGTGTTCTCGCCAGAGTTTATTGATCACTGAATTCCTCTGGCGTTGCTGCTGTTTCCATTACTTCCATTTCCATTACCCGACGGACGAGTCTCATTGTTTGTTATATCAAGTCTATTAGTTCATTTTGGAAAAATCAATTAGAATTTTATTATCATCATTTTTTCGTTTCTCATATTTGGTTATCCATGATTTTCAGGATGTTTGAACTTTTGGTGAACATTTCTCTATGAAAACTTTCGCCTTGACAGATATATTGCATCAC
>NC_089752.1:59301674-59311674 GCF_040412425.1 Macrobrachium rosenbergii | reverse complement strand
CACCTTGCAGACCAACACACAGAAAAGCCAGTAACCCAATCAGTCCGTCTCCCGGAGGTCCTTTTCATCTGACATTATCAGATCAAGCGGGCAGGAGATACATCATGTCAGAGTTTATACAGGTCTCCTCGAGGGGTCTAGAATTGACAGCTTCAACTTGTAACTCGATTTTGAGAAGACTCGCGCAAATTGAAAACAAATTTTCTAATTTATTAAGATGTCAGGCTGTGGGGGTGCTTCTTCCATTATTATATTCACTGTTTAATCTATATTCATGAGCTGGTTTATTCCTGCATATGTAAATAAATAAATAAATAAATAAATAAATATATATATATATATATATATATATATATATATATATATACATGTATGTATATATACGTATCTACACACACACACTATATATATATATATATATATATATATATATATATATATATATATATATATATATATATATATATATATATGTCGCTGAAAGGGAAATGGTTATAGTCTATGTACTTTCTCTTCGACTCGTTTTTTATCATCTCTCTCTTGCATTTCACCACTCAAGTAAATTCTCTGTCCCTTCGACTTAAACAGCAAAGTTGTTATATTCAATATGTAATTCCTTGAATAGTGCATAACGTAACTCATGCCCCTTGCCAAGAAGTGAGTAGAGTTAGGCGATTCCCTCCTATTTGTGCATTAACTCATTTCTAGAGAGATATCACTTCATTAATAGTCTTATCTGGAATCATTTCTCCTCCAGGAGTGTTATAAGTGCAAGTTACCTATGTAGCCATTCCTCTGTGTTCCTGCTTGCCTGAAGAATCCGCCTGTACCGAGGCTGAGATCATTGTATTGATGACTGGCTTAAGGACAACTTGCAAATGGCCATTTACATGTAAAAAACTGGGAAATTCATGCGTTAATTATCAATTCAGTGAATTACTGTTGAGCTCTTTTCCACCTGTTTATTTTGTTAAGATTTGTCCATCATTCCCACTGTTAACTTTATTAAATTTACCACGTTGTGTGTTCAATGAACCAGTGTTAAGAAACATATTCTCACTAGGCAATCTTCCAGTTACTAAACTGTTACTTCAGTTATTCTGGTTGTGGTCTTTTATCCTGGTTGTGGTCTTATGAGGGGTTTTGTAAGGCTAAGATTAGTAAAGTAAAATTGCAGTTAACCCTCGTAATCCATAACAATATATATATATTTATATATATATATATATATATATATATATATATATATATATATATATATATATATATCTTCTTCTTTTAACGTGTTTGTTTTTCCCATTTGTATGAGGTTATATATATATATATATATATATATATATATATATATATATATATATATATATATATATATATATATATGATTATAACCACTTTAACACGTGATTATCACACATCAACACAGGTGAAAAATTAAGAAACAGAGTGTAGGTCCTGACCGATTTCGTTAACGGCCTGGAAATAAAGCTAAAACCAGTTAGAGCCTATAATCCATCTCTATCTTTCCTCATGCGGTTATGTGTGATATATATATATATATATATATATATATATATATATATATATATATATATATATATATATATATATATATATATATATATATATATATATATATATATATATATATATATATATATATATATATATATATATATATATATATATATACAGTATATATATATATATATATATATATATATATATATATATAATATATATATAATGATGTTACCACCAAATATTATGATGTTCTTTTCTTTGTTTCTTTTATAGTTGCTTTATTGTTTCTAGCTTTGTTTGTTTTTAGTTGTTTGAGTTTCATGAGGCTTAGGAAGACACAGTGTAGTTTTCTTACTTCATTAACACACTAACAAAATATACAGTATTAATACAAATTAAGTGAATCGAAGTATGAGCCTTTCTTTCAACCCACAACTGGTAAGGCTCATGATCTCACTCCTCTAAGGCTCTTCTCTCTCTATCTATCTTCTTTTTTATCTCTCTCCCTTCAAGCTTGCTTTTTGAAGGTTCTTGAAAGGAAAATGTCCATCCCACAGTAGGCGGACCATTGCTTCTGTTCTGCCTTGTAGTCGTCCTTTAGTGGTTGGAGATTATCTACCGATGTCCTTTTGGGTGTGATTAATTGACTTAATCCCTCCTTCGTGGGTGGGACTAATGACATCAACAAAAGTCTTCAGGTTCCGGCGAAAGCTGAAAGGTCAACTCACAGGTGAGGCGGTTAGGCAGTTTTGTTATGGTTGCCTTTAGATTACTCTCTCACCAATGCTCTGCCTACATAATCATAACACTTTCTGTTTCGTTATTCTCTCTCACTCTCTCTGTCTGTCTGTCTGTCTGTCTGTCTCTCTCTCTCTCTCTTTCTCCTTCTCTCTCTCTGTCTCTCTCTCTCTCTCTTTCTCTGTTTAACATTTGTCTATTACTGGTTCTCTCTCATTTCTTTTTCTCTCTTTCATATTTACGCTATTCCTAACTAATATTCTCTTAGCTATCATTACATATATATATACTGTATATATATATATATATATATATATATACTCGTATACATATTGCTATAAGTATTTCTTAATACTTTTAAAAGTTCACCATGTTTAATTTACAGACAGAGTCAAAGGAGAGAATTCTCTGCCACTCCTTACTTTTCCCTTAGAATGAAGAATAGAGAAATCAGGGTCGGGCACCTTTCCCTTGTACACTCCTAAGGCTTTCCTTAAAGTCACTCTTAATCCACATAACACTTTGGTTCTGGGAGATGCATGTGAAACGCCCTAAGCAGGGATTAAATGGAAATCGCCCTCCACAGCCAGGACACCCGAAATGCTTGGGGCTATGAACACTGGCAGTAAACCGAGGTCATATAAGCTCGACGCCGGGTCAACAACCGTGAGAAGCAGACCGAATACAACACCAGTAACATGCTACCAGCGTGTCCCCTGAGTGTAGCTCACCTTATGTGTCTAGCCGAGAGCCTAGCTTTCCAAGAGCCAATCTGAGTGTCCCGTGAGAAGTCCCACTTATTTACTATGTAATTTAATCCTGAAAGAGCCAAGAGCCTAGCATCCATGGCTCTCTGTAATTAATTCTTCTGAGTAATGTAATCACATGTAATTAATTTGGACCCGGACTTTCTTTCATGAGTCCTTCCCTAACTGAAATCTCATTTAGATAACTTCCTTGTGTATTACGTCGTGTTGGCCCCCAGTCAGAAGCATCCACAACAAGGTAAGAACTACACCGGCAATCAACACTCGTAAGTGTGTGTGTGTGTATATGTATATGTATATATATATATATATATATATATATATATATATATATATATATATATATATATATATATATATATATATACGTGTATATTCACTTTCACGTGAGTGATCTTTTCATGTTCGCAAATATTAAGCCACAAACATTGTTTAGGACTGAATTCGCTGTGCCTTGAGAACAACATACACCCAAAGTGAATTATGACTGATATATATGAGTGTGGTTTATATTCACTTTTAACTGTTAATTATTATATGTATATAAAACATTGTACCTCCAAATGTGAATGAACAATTATCTTTTAAAAAAGTGAACTAAAATATTTTTTCACGGTACGTTTGTAAAGGCACAAGCAAACAAATTTCGGTAAACTGATAAATGATCTCAACGCTTGATTAAAAAATATGTTCATCGAAAACAAATATGACACAAAAGGAAAATAATTTTTTATTTTGGGGGGAGGGGTTGGTTGGCGCAAGAAACAACTAAGTCAACCTTGCTAACTGGCTGAAAGAGATGACTACTCTCATGATAAACATGTTTTCTTTTCTTCTTTAGGGTAAGAGAAGCAATATTTCAACGTTACTGACTAAAAGAGTGAAATAAAAATAGCACAATTTACACGAAATGATATTGCACAGAGATGTCAACACTTTCACCACAAGCTGCAGTTCTTTCTATTCAACAAGTATATATCCATTCTCAAAAATAGTATTTTTTCAGAAGTTGAGAAATCATTTTCATTCTGACAACAGTCTGGGTTTTTGCTTCCGTTCACTGTGAAGGATATTCTCTATTAAAATATCCACAGACTAGTCTTTCATAAGCTATTTTATTTTTTCAGAAATTCTTTATGTCAAATGACAAGAGCCTCAAAACGTCAGGTATATACCTGTTTGTTCTGAGACTGAATTCCTTTGAATTGAAAGTTAGTTTGAATTATGCATTTCATCCGCACAAGGAGAAGATTAAAAACTCGACTTCGTAGTTAGCTCTGATGTCATTTTGAAAATGAAAGAAAAATAAAAGCATTTCCTTTTCATCCAGTGGTAATCAAACAATGCCATTTTTCAGCATTTTCCTTTTTCTTTTTATAAAACTTTACTCTAGTAGTATCTATTATATTAATTTCCTCGGCTGCCTTTCTGTTTGTGTTGTGTGTGTGTTCCTCCCCTCCCCTCCCTCTTCCCCATCCCCTCCCCCTCCTCCTTTCCATCCCTCTTCCCTTTTCTATGCTTTATGATGAAATCAAATGTGCTGAGATTGAGTACTATTAACAAATGTTTATAGATTTGTAAGGACATAATTTTTTATAATAGTTATGTACTCTACAGGTTTTCAAATAAAATTATAACTTGCTTGACCTTTAGATTTTATGAAGTGTTTAATTAACCTTATGTGGTAACTATGAGCCACTTGCATTATGAGGATCACAGTAAATACTACTCCTGTTATACAACTGGAGTTTTTAAGATTTAACAAGCTGTTATAATCCAATGGCCGTTTCGCCAGGAGGTGGAAGAAGTGGTTCCGAAGACAGATTCTGGATTTCTTCCCTGATATGAAGGGAAGTGGATCCGACAGGAATCCGTTTAGGAGCAGAAGACGGCTTCACAGGATCCTGGAATCTTTAAGAATTTAAGAATACATTACAATCCAATGAGCATTTCTCCATGAATGCTTCAGGAGCTAAAGAATAATATTTTAATAATAACTCCAGAAATTTTCAATATTAAGTGACCCCACAGTATATATAATAAAGGATTTTTGGCTGAGTTTTGTTATTTTCATTTCGAAATAGACACAGCAGGTAATTCTAGAACAACAGCAGGCACTACTGGTGATGGTCCGAAACCGCCAATGGCATCAGCATTGGTTCAAAACCCATCAACAGCTGCTCCTGCACCTACACCAAGATATGGTCAGTTGTTTGTATATGATCGGAAGGTAAACGGGGCTGGTACTGCCCGTAGTCTTTTGCTGACTATTATTAGTAGGATTAATTTAGCTGTGGGTATGGGTATGGCATGGGTATGGGTATGGTACGTGTATTGGTATGGGTATGAGCATGGGTATGGAAATGGTATGGTATGGGTATGGATATGGGTAAGGGTATGGAATGGATATGGGTAAAGGTACAGGTTTGGGTATGGTAAGGATATGGGTACAGGTATGGGTATGGTACAGATATGGGTATGGGTATGGTTATGCTAGTTAATAGTTAATGTATTCATTCCAAGTATTTATTCTGTAGCGCTCTCTGGCCCAGTGCATCTCAGGAAGATATTCATTGAATGTGAGAATTCTAACCCACCCGCATTAATGAGCATTTTACCTTGACAAGCAATGGATCCAACATTTCATTTTTGGTTTGTTGCTTACCTGAGTGGAGGAGTTTTTTTCTGGTAAATTGTTCAAAACTATCTTAGTTTCCATATTTTTTCTAATAGTTAATAATTCATAATATTTCGAACAGAAGATATAGATAATATAATGACTAAGAAATACGTGGAAAACTCATAATGATGAGCTTGGATGTGATATACATTCTTAACCAACTTTGGCGATTACTCGGCAGATTATCTTAATTATTTACTTACTATACAGTTAAGAATAAATCCAAGTAAAAAGACGATAAACTCTCGCAGCACGATTCATTTATAGCAAAAATGCCTCAAGAAACTGAGTAGAAATGTTCAATGAGCTGAAAAGTTTCAGGTAAAGAGTACGTTTAACATTTCATAGACTCTCTCGACGATATTCTTCTAAATCACAATAATAGTATAAGGAGTGATAATTGAGCAGTGACGTCAATCTTCATTAAAAACTCTTCTCGTGATTTCACTTTGATTTAACGAAGGATAGCACACAAAGGTCACCATTTCCGAAAAATTCATAACCTTTCTTCTAAGTTTGCGTATTTAGATAAATTATACAAATATCAATATCCTAAAGGACTTTATCTATTTATGCATCTATTAGTCTCTTTTTTATGGAACATACACATACATACATACATACATGCATATATATGTATGTTCATATATATATATATATATATATATATATATATATATATATATATATATATATATATATATATATATAAAAGCTATTTCTAAAAACCGCAACTCAACGATTACAGCCGTATCCATACTTTATACGTGAGTGCGTGTGTGTGTGTGTGTGTGTGTGTATGTATGTTTATTAATAAATAAATAAATAAATATAAATATATGCATTTATACATATATATATATATATATTATATATATATATATATATATATATATATATATAGATATATAATTGTATATATCTATATATGTGGATTATATATATACACATACATACATACATACAAACATATATATATATATATATATATATATATATATATATATATATATATATATATATATATATATATATATATATATATATATATATATATATATATATATATATATATATATATATATATATATATATATATATATATATATATATATATATATATATATATATATATGTATATATATATATATATATATATATATATATATATATATATATATATATATATAATTTAGCTCGACTACAAACACAATAGGGGATATCGCTTTATATCTAAGCGCACATCCCCCCCCTTACATTATATGCAACCAAGACGAAAGAGCACGCCCCAGACCTTCCCCCTTTCCTACAACAATCTTTCGATAAAATATATATATAATTTTCTTTCGACCAATCTTATTCTCTTTTCGTCCGATTACTGAACCTCAAAAGATACATTTCTGTGTCTGAATCTTAAAAGAAGAAGAAGAAGAAGCAGAAGAATAAGAAGAAGAGAATAAGCCGGATGGAAAGGCTTCGTGTTTTGCATCAACCTAACCATCTCATTTGCAATGCAAAAGAGCAGCCCTCCCCAACACCCTAGGGGTTGAGGGGGGCGGGTGTAGGGGGAGTTGGAGATTCGTATAATTAACGCAGGCGAGATGTTTCATCCCCAGCTCACTTCTTTCTTTGAAGAATGAGCTAAGGCTACGAGGTGCTCAACCACCGAACCTTTTATTTTTTTTAATATATCCTTCGCTGAAACGAAACGATAAAATGTGATCTGAATCGCATCAGGTCTGCAAATTTCATTAGTTTTCTTCTTCCTTTTAACTAGCCAATGGTGCGGTTTACTAACAGCGTTTCAATTGCTTCCATTAGTTCTCCTTTGCATTTCAAATCTTCTGGAAATGTGGGTAAGAAAATTTGCATGGGAATGTTCTCCTCCGCTGAGCCATTTAAGGAATTATAATTTCATTCATTTCATTTCCAACTCATTTACCTATTCGGCAATCTATCATTAATTCATTCTCTTCTCTTTTTACTTAGTTATCAGTTTTATTCCTATTCTTATATTAATTTGGTACACTGACAACTCATTTTAAATAAGGTTCTATTAATTGGGGTATATGTTGTTATACACCAAAAAATAAATATTGTTATAGGGTTATTTATATAGCGATGAACAGTCCTTTGAAAGTTATGTGAGACGAAACTTTACTTTAATTATTCTAATATTTTGTTGAGAATTTTGGTACCACTCTCTCTCTCTCTCTGTATATATATATATATATATATATATATATATATATATATATATATATATATTATAGGGAGAGAGAGTCGTGTATCACATCACCGTGATTCATATACAATCAGTGAGCTGCAAACGTCCTTTAATATCCAATTCGCTCTACCTCGGAAATAATATATTTTCATATATGTTACCGAAGGGGAATTTTTTAGTTGATAATAAGTTCGTCGTCTCGTGGGCTCGAACCAGCGAAGGACAAGAACTCAGGACTACAGTGGACGCTTAACCCACGCAGCCAGCAAGTGAGGTATAAGTGGATATCGTCTCCCATATACAAATCGCCCGTCGAACTCAGGTATTTGTATTAGAGACGATATCCACCCGCCTCTGCCATGCTAACCGTGTAGTGCATTTGTCACACGCAGCCATATTATGACTTTTCATCACATCACCGTGATTCATATACAATCAGTAAGCTGCAAACGTCCTTTAATATCCAATTCGCTCTACCTCGGAAATAATATATTTTCATATTGTTACCGAAGGGGAATTTTTTAGTTGAAAATAAGTTCGTCGTCTCGTGGGCTCAAACCAGCGAAGGACAAGAACTCAGGACTACAGTGGACGTTTAACCCACGCAGCCAGCAAGTGAGGTATAAGTGGATATCGTCTCCCATATACAAATCGCCCGTCGAACTCAGGTTTTTGTATTAGAGATGATATCCACCCACCTCTGCCATGCTAACCGTGTAGTGCGTTTGTCGCACGCAGCCATATTATGACTTTTCATCACATCACCGTGATTCATATACAATCAGTAAGCTGCAAACGTCCTTTAATATCCAATTCGCTCTACCTCGGAAATAATATATTTTCATATATGTTACCGAAGGGGAATTTTCTAGTCGATAATAAGTTCGTCGTCTAGTGGGCTCGAACCAGTGAAGGACAAGAACTCAGGACTGCGTGCGACAAACGCACTACACGGTTAGCATGGCAGAGGTGGGTGGATATTGTCTCTAATACAAACACCTGAGTTCGACGGGCGATTTGTATATGGGAGACGATACCCACTTATACCTCACTTGCTGGCTGCGTGGGTTAAGCGTCCACTGTAGTCCTGAGTTCCTGTCCTTCGCTGGTTTGAGCCCACGAGACGACGAACTTATTATCAACTAAAAAATTCCCCTTCGGTACCATATATGAAAATATATATTTCCGAGGTAGAGCGAATTGGATATTAAAGGACGTTTGCAGCTTACTGATTGTATATGAATCACGGTGATGTGATAAAAAGTCATAAAATGGCTGCGTGCGACAAATGCACTACACGGTTAGCATGGCAGAGGTGGGTGGATATCGTCTCTAATACAAACACCTGAGTTCGACGGGTGATTTGCTGGCTGCATGGGTTAAGCGTCCGCTGTAGTCCTGAGTCCTTGTCCTTCGCTGGTTCGAGCCCACGAGACGATGAACTTATTATCAACTAAAAAATTCCCCTTCGGTAACATATATGAAAATATATTATTTCCGATGTAGAGCGAATTGGATATTAAAGAACGTTTGCAGCTTACTGATTATATGTATATATATATATATATATATATGTGTGTGTGTGTGTGTGTGTGTGTGTGTGTGTGTGTTTTGTGTATATATACATATATATATATATGTATATATAAATTTTACTCACACCGGGATCGAACCCAGGGCTTTTAACTGAAAGACAAGAATGCTGCCAACTGAACCACACAAATCATAAAAGAATGTGGAACCTATGTACCACTGTACCTATGGCTTTTACCTGGACAGGCTTACTGCCTAACATACCAGCGAGTTTCGCCCAACTTCCCGACCCAACTGACAGCATTTCATTCGAATTGTCTCCTCGGGTGAATACGATAGAAGTAATCAACATATAGTCTCGTGTGCAACGGGTCTTTGTATTGAAACGATAAGTCATAAAAGAAGTTGGGTGAAACTCGCTGGTATGCTAGGCAGTAAGCTTGCCTGGGTAAATTTCCGTTCCAGCCCTGAATAACCTCATAGGTCCCAGCACTTGGCATTTGGCTTAAATTCTATATTCTATTCGTGCATGAG
>NC_089752.1:59289174-59296674 GCF_040412425.1 Macrobrachium rosenbergii | reverse complement strand
GGCTGCCACTTTTCAAGTTGGTCGCTAGTTGTTTCGATTTCTGACACTTTGAGTAAATCATTGTTGAAATAAATACGTCAATCATTATTCAGATAAATGTCTTCCTGGGAAGATATCAACAGAGCTCCTACTACTATATTTACCATTGTGATAAAGATGGCGTACAAAATGGCCGCCATGAAACATTTTGCTTGATAACTCTGCAACTCAGATTGCTTGATAACTCTGCAACCCAGAAAGACAGAAACATGAAATTTTTATCTATGCCTACACTTATGAGGCCAGAGAATCTGTTTCTAGCATTTCTATTGGGCTATTATCAATATTACATCTTGGAAAGGGATCCCATAATGCTACTGAAAAGTATACAAGAACAAGATTGTAATGGAGTATGATTGCAAAGTATCTTATCTATGTTCGAGCACTGTCTCAATGTCTTTTTTTAAGCCTGAAATGAACACAGGATTTTAAAGATGCATAGTGTCACCCTTTAGTGCGACAAAATTCTCATTCAGATGTATCTGAAGCATCATTTGCAACATTATAGTTACACCCCACATTATGGTTACACCTCACATTTGCAGCTACACAAAGCTGTGCATGGCTTTGGCACTGCAGCAGGGGGGATATTTGTGAAGGAGTCAAGTAGCTCAGGTACAGATTTTACCCTCTCTGGGTGCTGGAATACCGAAATCCTGGTCCCATGAAAAGAGGTAGTAGCCGTAGTTGTTGAAGGGTTGTGATCGATGTTGTCCATGACTGCAGTGGTAAACAACCCCTTTCTTAAGACAGGTGGACAGACTACACCCTCTTCCACATACTTGGTAACAGTGGCATCTCCCAGTTGGGCTATCTCCAGCACCCTGTCATACGAAATGCTCATGCCATGATCATGAAGCATTTCTACCAGGTTTCTCTTCCTGGTTTTGGCATAGACAGCCATCCCCATGAACAATGGAAAAGGAGTTTCCCTATTCTTTGAGTGTCGATGTACACTTGCTCCTTCCTTCTGTTTTGAGAGGCACTTATTCTGCAGGAGCTGAGCAATAGCCAGGTCTAAATTTGATGAGCCAAACCTTAGCGGTGACTTTATGTCTGCTCCATGTTCGACCATACTAGTGAACTGGAGCAGACTTTGAGGCATGACATCATTGATACATCCTTCACCAAAGGTACCGTCAAACCTGGACTGATGATCCAGGATATGCTTCCTCAGTATTGTTGCTGCTTTAGCAATCACAAGCGTATCTGAGTAGTCAGATGCCTGAGATAGGGCTAAAGCTGATTCTTTCTGCAAGGCAAGTAGCACACTTCATCCTTTCTTGTGTGCTTCTAATTCAGGGATTTCTGCTAACAATTTGTCCTTTGATCTTGTTGTATTTACAGTGGGCGAGGCAATGGCCAATTGTTCCAGATGCTACTGGTATAATTGGGGTATGCCTGCAAGAGGAAATATGGCAAGACCATCCAAACTCAAACTGGATATACATGTGGTTCTTCACTGTGATATTGTTCTTTCTCAAGATTTCTAAGATGGGACCTCTCCCTATTGTAAAGGCCAGTGAGACATACAAGATGGTATTTCTGCTCTTGTGCAACTGCATCACCTGCACCTAATTTTGCCAATAATTTACCATCATTGTGTGAGCGCACTCATGTAGTCTCCTGTTGAGATTCAAGGTCATTACTTGTCGAAGATCTGATACAAGTGCCACATTTTCATGACTCATTCGACGCTGTTTAGCATGCTTTTCCTGTGGTTCACTACCTTCAACCGTAGATCTTCCCTTTCTTGCACAATCAAATTTTGCATTATTAAACGTGACCCTACAGCTCTTGTGGTCAAAGTTAAGCGGCATTTCACCAGTCTCCTGGAATAATGGCACATTGTTTGAAATCATTATGTACCCATCATGTTCAGGATTATGATGTACAGAGGCCAAGGGTGGAGTTAGACCTTCATTTTCTTGTCTTCGCGGCAAAGACTGCTCCAGTCAGTCTTCCTTTTGCCTGTGATTGAATTTACGTTTGCCATTATGAGCTCTTGACTAGGGCCGAGGGGTTATCCTTTTACCACCTTAATCTGATATGCACATTAATGTATGGCAACCAGGTTCGGTCACCCTACACCTACCCAGATCGTTCTCCAGTTCCATTTAATTCCCATGTGACCTGTACATCATCCAGGTAAGTACATGAACAAGCCATGTAGAGCCCCACTTACCCTTGGCTCGGCTCTCCCACGCTGGCACCTCCTGTCAATTCAGGCACAGCTATCTAACTAGATCTACCAACTATATATATACTTTCTACCAGCTAACTGATATGGGGCTATTAGACAGGACTTGAGACACTAAACTACTAAACTACACTAAAGCAAAGCTAGGTACAGCTTAAGTAAAGCAAGATTAGCTGACACTGAACCCCATGCTGAGTTACACAGCAGTGAAGTCACCAATGTGCCCTGGTTGTGCGCTGACATTTACCCTTTTAAACAACCTCTAAAGATAAAACCACCACCTAAATACATACAGACTTGCAAACTATTATACTGAACAGGAAGATATTTTTCCATGCCTGCTGAATCCTGAGAATTGATTATTTAAGGTTTTTGGCTACCATATTAGATGTCATCTTTCTTTATATATGCTATATGAAATCTTTAACAGAAATACATTTTACATTTGCTTGGTAACTCTGCCTAAAATGTGTATAACTACACAAATGCATAAAAACATGACCAGAGGTACATGAGTCTCATGTTAAAACCTTGACTAGCGGTCATCGTGAAAAACGTCATCCATTTTGGAATTTTGAGTGGACACCTAGTAATTTTTAAAAAGTGGCCTATGGAGAATATATGTACCAAATTTCATGCTTGTATCATTTACTGAAGTATTTTAGTGAAAAAATTATTTGATCTGCTGCACTAATTAGAGTAATCAAAGAAGAATCAAAATCGCTAACAAACAAAGACGAAAAACATCGCTAAGTCAAAATGGCAAGATCATTTCATGATGATGAAAGAGGGTTTATCTAAATGCATATATGAAAGAGCTCCGAGCCACAAAGTAGAAAAATGCTTAATAGTAAATGGAGGGTTTTCGTGACTGTGCGTGTGCAACCCAATTCCCTGATAAAAAAAAATGTTCCCATTAGGAAGATTAGGCGAGATTCGAATTTCTTTGAAACCTGAAGTTTTTCTTTGGAATTCTTTGTGATATGATACCGGCCCATTTCCGGTTCTGAGCTATTTTATACATTTCTGATACCCAGATTTTGAGGGAATTCTTTTTTCACAGTTTGCGAAATACTCCTGATTTCATGGAAATTTAATCCTGTCTCTCGAATTTTTGTGATATCTTTGCCCTCGGTTGATTCTAATAATTTTTCTTTTGAAGAATCTTGGTTATTTACTATCTAAACACTCTTAATTTTATACGCTTCAGATATACGATTCTTTTTACTGAATTTCTCTCGCAGAATTTACAAAATATTCCGAATTCCTTGGAAGCATTGTTTTTTTCATGTAGAATAATTTCAAGATATGTTTCAGTGCCCTTTCTCAACATCAGATATCAAAGATATAAGGTTACCTATTATAATAAATTTCCTGCTTACCATATATTCTTCTGGATTATCCCTAATTACTAGAGTAAATATTAATAGAGTACGTACTTGAGTAAATATTGATAGTGTATGTTAATAGTATATCTAACCATATTCATATGGTATAGCTAACCATATTTATATGTCTTAGCTTACGTCCACTTTACATAAAAGAGAGATGATCCTTCTTACCCTTAAAGCTGAAAATTGCTTAAGTGAAAGACCTAGTAGGGAGCTGTGAGTCAGCCTTATCAAGGAAAAAATAGATTAAGGTCTTCGTTAGAAATTATAATTACATTGGTATGTCCTCCAGGAAACTGATATATTAGCATCTCTGTTTACGTCCTCCTTTTGAGAGAGAGAAAGAGCCGGGGGGAGGTCGAGGGAGCTCATTTTTATCTGATCAGCCTTTTTTTTTTGCTGAAATAAGCTGTGATTTCACCTTTAATCAGTTGTAAAGGTTTCTTTACTTGGATCCAGAAATTCAAATTCTGACAGAAGTGTTTTGTAAAACCACATGTTCCTGCAAAATCCTCTGGAGTCTTGAAAGATATCTTGCTCTTGACCGCACGTTACGGCTGAGAGGCGAATAAAAATTCTTTACTTGAGGAATCCCATTATACTTATCTCTAGCGTTCGGAAATACCGGAATATGGAAGAGTGGGTGACGATTCCTTGACAAGTTATACTAATTCCGTATCTGGAGTAAAGAGGCGAACGAGGCAAAGATGTTCTGTAAGAGATATGGAACAGAATAAAGTATGTACAGGGGAACAAATTAGTAAGTATGAAAGAGCTGTTACACCAGCTCTGTAGCAGTAACGTGTGATATACTTGTATAAATGAAAAATAAAAGCTCGCATGCTTCCACCCCACCTTTATCACGGTGAAAAATCGCTTTTTCCGTCACCTTCCGTTCTCGTACCTCCTCCTCCCCCTCCTCCTACGTTCCTCGTCCTCCCTTCTTTCTTCTTCTTCATAAAATCCCTGGAGAGGCCAAAGGGCCTCTGAATGCCAACCCGTGCACCGAGGGCGGTTCGAAGAGATTTCATCCGGAGCGTTTTGCATAGCTGACATTTTCAGACCTGCATGACGGACGATATACTGTAGAAGTCGAACGTAGGTAGGCAGGCGAAGATGCGTGGGTGTCTGTTGGGATTATTCTGGACGCAACATTCTCTCTCTCAGTCATAATTCGTATATATCCTTCAGTTAAAAACAGTTCTGGATTTCACTGACAAGCGCCATAGATTTCAGTGGACTCATTTTTCTTCCCGCAAAGTTCTAATTTCTTTCTGTCTGTCTGTCTCTCTCTCTCACACACACACACACGCACACACACACGCGCGCGCGCGCGCGTAATAAATCTTTAAAATACAGAGAAAGCAGTTTTTTAACTAATGTAAAATAAAGGGAAATAATAAAGAGAATATGGACTACCTCCCAGAAGTTAACCCAGTTAAGACTGTCTCTTAAAAAAAAAAAAGTTTTTACCGTCCTCATCCAACCCCCGTGTTCTTTGTGTTTGTTTTTATGTGTCTGCAATGATTTCAAGGTATAGATTATGCAGTCATACATCCAAGATCTTTAACCTCTTATGCAATACTCCAACTTGACTGTTGTGAAATAAATTTATTCCTCACACCGTTGGACTGTGGAAGAGTCTCCCTAAGGATGTTGTGCAATTGGAGCCTCAACAGTTCAGCGACGATGCAATGCATTACTACCCTAAAGCAATGCTCCTTGTATCTTATAATGTACTTGCACTTTTACCTACCTATTTATCTATTTTTTTTATTTATTTCTCTTTCTAATTACCGATCTATTCTTTCTGTATTTCCCGTTACCTTCCGTACTTCTTTCAAATGAACACCATGCTCTTTGGAAGCTTGAATTTCAAGCCCCTATGGGCTTGTTCCATATGAACGGAGTTCATCTACTGAATAATAATAATAATAATAATAATAATAATAATAATAATAATAATAATAATAATACCCGAATGTTTCTGAAAACAACACAAATGCGTAAAAAAACACAAACACTGAGTTTACTAGTCGTTACTGATATCACAGTTCATCGTTAGCTAAACTGCCAACAGCATCGCCGCACGATATGGCGAAAAACGCAAATTCAAAACTGCACACCTGGAGCAGCCGAACTCGACGTGCAAAAGTCCCAGACGATCCAGGAAAGAGAGAGATCTGTGCGTCCCTTCCATATTCGATACAACATGAAAGGCTTCGCACAGACTGCCGGCAGAAAGGTATAAACTATTATCTCTTTGATCAACTTCGTTTTTATTTGATTGACTGGCCGCAGGGTGCTCGAGTCTTCCAACCTCTTCATTCCTTTTTTTTATTCTGTCTCCGTCGGTTGGTTTCTTTCAGAACTTTGCCCATGTCTTATATTTTCCGTTTCTCCTTCAGCTTCTCTGTCTGTCACTCTGTCAGTTGCTGTTCTCCTCTTCCTCTCCCATATAGGCGACTGGCTATATATACATATACATACATATATATATATATATAAATATATATATATATATATATATATATATATATATATATATATATATATATATATTGTCATAAACTGGGGGTCTTGGTTGGAATGAGAATTGAACAAATTTGAAAATGGTGACTGCAAAGGGACCAAGTGCGCCCAGACTATGAACAAAGGAAACGTTATTTAAACTTACCTTAGATTTTCCCTGGTTTTACAATTAAATGAGGAAGGTCACCATTGGAATTAGAATTCTTTTACAATTTACAGGGGTTTATTTACAGAGATTTAGCAAAGAAACAAGGAGACAAACAAAACAAAATGGTAGCCGATGGGCAGACTCATTAATTGGATACATAGAACAATGATGCAGTGATTGGCAACAAGCAAGATGAGTAATAAGGGGGCCAATGTACAATACAATTATTCCAGTTACAATAATAATAGCTTAGGCATGCCCCGATTACACTACATAGTCTCAGTTAGATGCTGCAAAGGACTGAACTCCAGGATGGGGAAAATAATTCAAATAAAATTTTGGCGAGGTCACAACGGACTTCAAGGATCAGACTACGACCAGGAATAGTTTTGGGCTTTGAAAGGCAGGTCCCTGATTAGAAACGGCGTCACACACTGAAGAAAATGGAATTCCCCTATAAATGTTACTCATTGCACATGTTAAATATTAACCACTACGTAGCCCAGCAGATACTTATGATGAAATCACGTAGGCACAATATGGGGATCGTAATTGCTTGGGCTTTTTAAACAATGAACACGTGGTCGCACTCACACAAAGAGTAAATTTAAACACTGGTATTGCTTAGCCTAAATTGCCCTTAAGTTGCACTGGGAGAGGGATAAATGGATAATTATCACGGGATCTCTACTGAAATTCAAGGCACATTAATGGCGAGATATGGGAGGCCGGGCAGGACTCTTAACAAGGGAAACTTGCTTTGTGGAGGAAGGAGTTAAAGTTTAAAGAAATGAGAAATCTAAGGGGTTTTTAAGTGGAAGGGAAAGGGCTGGCTATTGACTACTTGCAATGTACGAACCTTGTATGACCATTTTGGGTGCCCAAGCAATCGTCTTGGCTGTCCGTCGAAGATAGTTCAAGCAGAGGAGCGGAAGAGGATGCAGCACGTGCGTTCCTGACAAGGTCACAGGAGTCTCTGGCCTTCTTCCAAAACACGGCATCTTGAATTTCGAACTTTGGGCCAATCGTACCTGCAAGGAGTCATACGCCAGCAAACAAGCAGAGGGTCCTACCTGGCCACTAGCCCACGCTATGGGGGGAGAAGGGGGTTTGCATTGTTCCCTGGATCGAACGATTTTAGGGGGAGGAAAGGAGGCCTAGATCCTTATGGGTGCTAACGGCTATTATCT
>NC_089752.1:59224174-59284174 GCF_040412425.1 Macrobrachium rosenbergii | reverse complement strand
GCCCGTGGTAAACTTCCCACTCGCAATATAAATGAGAGAATCTCGGGTAAACACGTGGGATTAGAATTCCAAATGTAGGCGAACACGCTGACAGGAAAACTGAAAGAAAAATGCGGGGGAAATGCAACTCGTGAGAGCATTATTTTCAGAAACGCTTGAGGGGAAACACGCGTATCACTTCCTGCCTTTAATTATACAAGTGGGGTTTCATTTCCCCTCTTCCCTCACGCCCTTATCCTGCTGTTTAATCCATCTTTAAGCGCCACGCGGCCAGCAGGAGAGATCTCTCCCTCTCTCACCCCGCCAATTATAACGAATTTGCATAATTCATTTGCAACTTGAACGCGCCGTGCTAAACCTCATTAAAAATCAGGAGGCGAATGTACGCTGCTGGAGAAGTCACAGAGTTTTGGAGGAGGCGGGGTTTGTTGAGGCGGAAGAGGTATATAACACCTAAAGAGCCGGGGTGGGGGGTGGGCGGTAAGCGAATAAAAGGTGAATTGGAATAAAATGGGGTGCAAAAACTATTGCCAATTTGTTAGTGTGGAATGCTTGGTCCCGACTTGATACGCGTTGTGTGATGCTCATTTACATTTAAGCGAACTGCCCTTTGGCCAAAGGTGCCACGGGTCTTCAAATGGATTTCGGCAGATAATATTTCTTTATTTAAGAAAATATTTTACAAAACGAAGTGGCAAAAATTAAATATTACCTTTAATAATTTATGATGAAATAAATAATCTATTTATTTGCATTTGTATTCAGCTTGGAAGTGGGTTAGCCAACTCATCTTAAGAACAGATACTGCTATTCTCACTTTTCTCATTTCAAATAGGCCTCAGCATAAAACGATATTATACAAAGAATATTAATAACAATTTAGATTTAGCTCTCACGAAGATGAGGCAGAAAATGTGCAGTTAAAGACATCCGCGTTTGTTCAAAATCTGCAAAGATATCGTTCTAACATACCATACAAGAAAATCATATTATATATCTGTCATACTAACTGTGATATAAATTTGGCTTTGACTTAGGTGATTAGCGTACATTATGCTAATCTTCATTTACAAGAGGAAGAGTAATGAAGCAACGTGCTGAAATCGGTCTCTGTCTTTTTGTAGAGAGATGCTTAACAGTTAAAAGATAATATTAAAAACGAAAAATCAGAGCGACTTATAATGAACACCCTAAAAGTTGAAATAGGCGAACCAATTAAACTGTTGATAAAACAGAGTGGAAGAAGTGCACGATATTATATAAAAAAGAATGGTGGAACCTGAATTTTGAACTTTATGACAAAGACTGGATTAATTTTCAGATATGCATTAAATATCAGCGTCAATTTATTAACCCACTACTCATCTCATCTCCCTCCGAAGTGATCTAATTAGTTCTCTGATTATAAATACTATAAAATTAATGATTCTGAAAATTTCAGTGTTTGTATATACACTCGTAAATGATGTAAACATTTACAAAAATGTGGAGCAACATTCTTATCAGAAAGAATTATATACGTTGACAGGAGGGGGTCAACAAGACCTATTCCATATTACGATACAGCAACTGAAGGCTGGATGAGAAAAGAACTAGTACATTAAAGAAGATATCAGGCAAGGAGAAAGAACAAAGGAGGAAAAGAGAACAGACTGATGAAGGGGAACACCAAACATAAGCGTACATTTGTATTCACAGCATCCCTTACATTTGTAAATGCTCGGCTGCCAGAGAATGAGGAAAGTACAGAAAGTGAAGAAAAGTGAGATTATATTCCTGTTTATATGAAGACCTAATCCATAATCAAGAGGGCTGAATACGTCTCCGGTTTACCATCAATACTAAAATTCGATTATACTGGCGTGTGACGAAGTTAATAACGGTCAAAGCCTCATATGACATCTGATGGCTTCCAGAAATGTTTTATTGCTGCGGAATTCCTATAATTTGGGAAGGAATATAAAATTTAGGCCAAAGATCGAGCGCTGGGACCCATGAGGTCGTTCAACACTAAAAGGGAAACTGAGAGTAAAAAGAATGTGTAACAGGACGAAAACCTCGCAGTTGCACTACGAAATAATTGTTAGGAGAGGGTGGAAAGTAAGACGGAAGAAAGAGAATGTGAGCGGAGGTACAGTAAAATGAATGAAAGGAGTTACAGCTAGAGGCAGAAGGTAGGCTGGAAGACCTTCAGTAATGCCTACAGTGCACCGCGTGAGATGCATTGACGACACTTTCCCCCTACGGGTTTCTAATAATTTGGTACCTATTTCTTGCCCTTAAATGGGAAGGATTAGCAATTTTCCCAGAAATGATGATATTGGATGAACGAAAACCTCCGCTGTTCCACCTTTCCTGTAAAATGATATATTCCATATTCGGTTTGGCAAAAAGTAATACCTTCTAAAGCCTGGAGAGGAAAAGGGATATTTTGCACCCGAATGAAAGTGGAGACTTCATTCACACTGCTGAATACGAAGGCTGAATACATGAAAGGGTTTAGCGGGAGTAGTAAAAGGGGTATGTACTCTCTCTCTCTCTCTCTCTCTCTCTCTCTCTCTCTCTCTCTCTCTCTCTCTCTCTCTCTCTCTCTCTCTAATGCACCGTATGCTGCACGGAAAAATCAGTAATGTTGTGAATACATAACCGTTTTTAATTAGTAAAATGACTACAACATTTTGGGTGTGAATTTGTAGCATTAATTTAAAAAAAGTAACAAGTCTCCCCTATTTCAAGTATTTAGGAATTTTATTGTTCAAATTTAAGAATCGTTCCTCACGGACTTTGTGCCCTATCTCTCCTCTCCTCAGTTTTACGAAAGAAACTTTCCCTCTTTGTAACCTTAAATCGAATACCCACCAAATACATCATCACTGACTCGCCTAGAAATGCCTGTCAGTCAGTGTTATAAATTCAAGAACCACCTTACCTTTCAGAACCACATATTAGGAATAGCCGAAAAATAAGGTCTTTGTATCATAACCAGCCTACATCCCACCAGTCCACCCTTCAAAAGGAAAGGAAAGGTGTGCGGTAAATATATACATTATGTATATTGTCACAGATGTATGCTGCTATCGTCACTCTGCTGTCTTACAGCAAGACCCAAATTCCTATCCATTACAGTTGGTGGGGGAGGGAGGGGGTACCCCATGCCTAATGGTATTGGAAGCGAAGGAGACTTTCTGGGTGCAGTTTCGAAAAAGGTTAAGCTAGGCAGCAGGATTAAGTGATTCACTGGGGAATAGGCATACTAGTAGTTGCTCTATATTCTTTTCACAAAACCTATATCCCTGTGCTTTCTTTCTGCTGGTTCTTAATTGTTTCTCCAGGAATGCTGGGCACTCCCTCCTTGAGAAGCGCCATTTCCATAGCCTGGGGGATTATAGGAAGAACAACATTCAAAAATTGGCCAAGAGAAGTTAGTTCATGCTCAGTCCCCATGCAGGTCAGACCTCTGACCTGCTAAGTCCAGAATCTCGAGTCATATCCATTTTGGCACTCTGCCAACAACTGGTAATGGGTCACAAGCAACCCAGACTACAAGCTGTCCCTTCATTTGTTAACGGAAGACAGCGGATCATCTACCTATTCTTGCAAAGTGCACTTGCATCTGGATTGTCCAGTAAGTCTGAAATTAGCAACTGAGTACCAGTATACTTTTCCTCTCACTCAATCCAACACGTCCTTTTCACATAATTCATCTCCCAAAGTAAATCCCCTGTTGATATCCAAGAATTACTACGGTGTGTGTTCCCCATATGAATTAAGTATATTGATGAAATAATCCTTTGCATTCAATGACATAGAGTTAAACATCCCTCCACTGTGATTACATTATTGCAAGTGAAAGAATCCTTTATGCAAGAATCCTTACCTGGGAAATCTATTTCCAGAGACATGTTGTCTCATCCCCTTGTGTTTCTGCCACCAACCTACCTGTAAGAAGTTGCCATAGTGGACAATTAATTCAACCTTGCTACATGCAAGCCATCTGCCTCTGCAAATGATTACAAGATTTTAAAATTGTGTATTAACAAACCAAGGGCACCTGTTTGTGTTACAAATGAGTTCAAATTTCCATTCTTTCTGAAAGCCAGTTAACTGTGAAGTTTGTCTTAATTTTATTGTTGCACTTGTCTTGCTGGGTTGCATACGTCATGATTATTTCACCTCCTTGAAATGTGTGGAATAAGTAATTTATTGTAACTAAGGCTTTCATGGCAACCTTCCTTTTGTTTTAGAGGTAACACTAGGGTAAGTGGCCCTTAAGGCCAATTTCCGATACAATATTCATTTCATTTTGCCATCCCCAGACAAATATATAACAGTGTCGACCTAGCCAGATATCTCTGTAAAAATAGCAAAAATAGCTTCTGCTATCTAGCCTACAGAGTTGAAACAAACCTAGAAACTAGAATAATTAGCTGCAAAGCAATAACTCACAAGGCAGATATAAAAGTTGGAGAGAAAAGAGGAAGAGGTAACAGGTAAGAAAATCTCAGTGTTATACTATTAAAATTGCATTAGGTTGGGAAAGTGTTGAATAAGTGATTGTCTAAATCTCAAATTTATGAATAGGAGATAAATTGAAAGTCGATAGCAGCGGAGTGATTTTAAAATTCACGCCTAGAAACGTCCTTGAGTTGACTCTGAGAATCAGTTATCAAGTTAGGAATTAACTGGCCAACTCGCAGCCCAGCGGGTAAAGAATGAATGTTAAATTTCTAGCTAGATTAGCTTAGTGCATGTGACGTGAGAGTAAGTGTATGCAGATTCTTTAAGATAGAAAAATGGATATTTTGTAAGTCCATAGGACATAGGGGCAACGGATGGCAACGCTAGACTGTTCTAAAAATAGGCTGGAACCACCACTCGGCCAAACGAGTCATCTCCCTGCTAGCCATCACATTAGCTGTTTGTGTTGAATTTTGTAGCAGCATAGAAGTATTACTGGTATTGAAAAAATTAATTAAAGTCTATTCATGCGCTTAAATCATTCCACCAGAAAAAGTATGCATTTTCTTTCATATCTTGTAGAGTAACAAAGGAGCATGTGTGTTCATAAGTTGTCCCTGCAAAGCATTGTGGGAGTTTGCCATCTTGAATCGAGGTTGTTTACAAACATAGCCAAGTGTTGCTTTGTTACAACATACTCGTTCTCGCGACCTTGAGTTGTCATTTCCAATCACTGTCATCTATCGTGTGAAAAAAATGGGAAGACAAGTGTCTTCCCATTTTTTTCACACGCATACCAATCGTAAGTCTTGCATAGTAAATTGAAAATCTTTTACAAATTAATTAGAGTAACGGGAACCAGAACACATTTTATTTTAATCACTGAGAGTGGAGCCCATTTAATTTAATTAAGGGTAAAGAGTCTTCCTTATACTATATCAGCTTCCCAGTCAGAAGACAGAAAAAAAATTAAGTTATTCTTAACCTGCAAGCTAGTTTACTCAAATTAATAAGCGGCATGCTTGTTAGATATTATTGAAAGATAACCTATTACTTTGCAAAGCAGTGTTAAACAAATCAAACCCAAGGGTATACATTAAATTTAATCCCTGGGATAGCCCCTTCGTTTATCAGTGTATATTTGCTTTTCTTTGACTCCTTTAACATGGAAGTGCTGTTAATTGTACACACCCGTGTGAACCCACTTGTATAATTTTCACACACTTTCCATTAAGCGCTTTAGGTGATTGAGCGGGTGCTCAAACTGTTTCTTAAAAAGGAAAGAATGAAAACATTAAACCTCTGCATTACAGAATAATTTTGGGTGTAAGTAAAAAATTAACAACAGTTGAGAAAACTGTCTCGCACGAGTGGGTACTTTCAAGAATTAAGTATACCGTAAGCAATAAATTGCACACTGAGTGCACATCCAAGTCTTCCTCCATCTGCATGAAAGGAAACAGCATTACTAGTGCCTAGGAAGTAGTCGCCCACGAGTGCCAATCAAAAGGATTCCCCTTTCACAGTGCTACTAATCTGGTGCACTGTCAACGAGTAACCCACCTGAAGTGTCTTATCCTTTCTTTTTCTCTTACCAACCATGTGTGCTCTGCTTCATGCAGAAATCCATTTCCTTTTGTGCAATTGGTTTGTACGTCTTCCAGTGTCGTCCTTCGGAACCTCCGGCACCCCAGTGCCACCAAGAAAACTCCTGTGTTAATACACAAGCCACACCTGTGCATTGAGACCCAGTGTGCCAACAATAGTGCGTCCACCTATAAGGATTTTACTAACCAAGGACTGCTCCAGTTAGTATGACCTTTGAATGACACACTCAGCCACAGTGCCACCTTATTTAAAGGTGCCATTCCATCGAAGTGTCACCAAAGTTAAAGGACACTTCCCCCAAATTGTTCTTTAATTCCCAGGCCATTTTAGTACGCCCTAACCAACCAGAACCATGTCGGCAGAAAGTTACCAAACCTTCATGAATCTGGGGAAGGAGGTGGGTTTCCTGGGAAAAGAACTCACCAGGTGGGCACAGACACAACTAGATGCCTTACTTCAAAGGGAAAAGCAGGAAAGAGAGGAGCAACGGCAGTATAAAATAGTAAAGGAAGAATGAGAGAGAAAGGTGAGAGAAGCGCAAAGGAAGTATGAAGAAGCAAAAGAAGAGAGAGGGCAGACAGAGAAGAACAAAGGAAGTATGAAGCAAAAGAAGAAAGAGAACGGAAGGAGAGAGAATCCAGGGAAGAAAGAGAAAGGGGAGACAGAGAAGAACAAAATAAGTGCGAGCTAGCTCTAAAAGAAAAGGAGATAGAGCTTGAGAAAGCCCAACAAGACAGTGCCAGAGCTCTAGCCCAACAACAAATCATTAGCCTCCCACCTGCCACGCCTAATCCTCCTATATGTAGTATCAATTCATTGGCACCAAAGTGGACTGACGATGAGCCTGAGGCATGGTTGGAGGAGGCAGAAGCACTGTTCACAAACTACAGTACCACCGAGATGGAGAGGGCCTTACTTCTCTCCAAGCATATGGAAGGTAAAGCAAAGGCCCCCTCTGCTCGCTACATAGTGGTACAAGGGGAAACATGGATGAAGTTTGGAGGGTAATAACTAAGGCCTACAAGATCATGCTGGAGAAATGGAGACAGAGGTTTAGGGGCCTCCCGAAAGAAATTGATCAGACCTGGACTGAATGGGCCTATTACAAGACCCGAGCTGGTCAACACTGACTCGACTCCATGACATGCACTGAGTTCGAGGACCTGTTTAACTGGATGATGCTGGAACACTTCTTCCAGTGTGCTCCTCGGTCCCTCACTGTGTACCTCAACGGCAAGCGACCCAAAACACTTATGTAGAGCTGTCATATGGCTGATGATTGGGAAACCTATAACCCGTCTTCCAGCACATCTCACTGGAGCATAGTGCCACCCATACATCTCTCAGGGCCAGCTCACCTGAAGAATGGGCCACCTTCCAAGCCAGTATGCAGTTACTGCCATAAAGTTTGACACTCCGAATCTGAGTGCCAGTTTAAAGGGGGGAGCTAACAAGAAGCACCCCAAGAAACCTTTTAAGAAACCTAATGGACTCTCCCTCCACTGACAAGCAAACCTCTCCACCCACAGTCATCATAGGCAAGCAAGCCCATCCAAGAGGCCCCTGCAAGGACCATGGTGATCCTGGGCATTATAGTGCCAGATATGCTGCTTGTCCAAGGCATGGTACCACTACCAAACATGTCAACTTGATCAGTACCATGTCCGCCGCGGCATGGCCGTCTGACATTCCTCACCCCGAGAGGGTGGTGACTCAGACCGCCTCAGAGTCATCCCTTGACGGCTCTAGCTCACCAGTTGATCTGCTGGCTATGGTGGACATCGCATCAGACATGTGTCTGATTGACCAGTCCTGAGTCCAGCCAGTGCCACTGTAGACGAAAAGACTCATTGGACGATGACTTGCTTAGAGGGTTTTACTAAGTCCATCCCTAAAGTCGAGCTCCAGGTCACAACACCTTGGGGTACTCAACCTCACTGCATTGGTGTGGTGAGTAAAATTAGGCATGGAATTGAGTTTCTGTTGGGACAAGACCTCCTCTGGGGATGTCCTCTCCCAACTCCCCTCTGTTGCCTGGCTACCTCCACAATGGAGGCATCAACAGTAGCATCACCTGACAAGAGCACAGCCACATTGGAGGGCATGCCACCATCAACAGAATTGCCTTCCGCCTGCCAAGTTGGTCAACGGAAGGGGCACTCCCAGTGCAAATCAAAGTCGAGACCTCCCTCCTCACAAAAGGACAGCCACCAAAAACTTCCTCCCTCACAGCGAAAGGAAGCTAGCAAGACACACTACCATTGTAAGACGTGCAAAATGAAAGGTCACTCCATGAATTGGTCGGGAGGCCCCAGCAAGCAACACACATCAGTCACCAAAACCAGAAGCATTCCTGGCGCCTCTGTCCTTCCCCTGGAACAGGAATCTCAGTCTCAGCCGAACTCGGGCTCAACTAGGGGCTTTGTACCCCCAGGTTCCACATCAGGCACACCTGACTAAACATCTCTGCCAGTGCCACTTAAGCGCCCGGAGCAGTGCCACTCTCCACCCCCCATGGATGTTGAGCATTTACTGAAGTTGAACCCTGTGCCTGGCCTTGATTTGGTGTCAGTGGCAGTGCAAGATCATGTCACTGCTGCTTCGGGAGACCCGCCCAATTTGACTGAGTTGGTCATTACCAATTGTGAGCCTCTAGCACCCGATAATCCTTCTTCATCACCTCAGTCCTCAGTGGATGAACCTCTGGTGGACCTTACTGCTACACCTTCTCTGGTCAACCAGGGACTGTCCTGCCAGGATGCAGAAGCTGTTATGGCCCTTGCTTGGTTGTCGCAGCAGTTGGAGTAGGGAGCCTTCCACTAGCCTCTAGGATTACCCCTGACTTGGCTCCCGATGGCACTTCTGGCCTTTCCCCAGAGCCGGTGCCTTAATCACCTCCTAGGACTGTCGTAGATAGACCTTCGAGGAACCTGAAGAAGAAAAAGGGGCGGAACAGATATGTCCTTTGGGGCATAGTGCCTTTCCATCACAGAGTGATTCTGGCACCTACCCAAAGAAGGTAGCTTGAGTGATTTCTGATTAAGTAAACTCATACATAACATCCTAGACAAGATCATGTAAAATAGTAGTAGTAACCTTGTAAGTGTAATAGAAAGAATTTTATTAACAGAGCAATGATAAATATCACCCATATATTACAGCTAGTAAGCTCCTGGCACTCTTGGCACAGTACCGCTTCATGTAGTAGAGTATACCAGGCACCCCAAAATCCAGAGGAGGTTGCTTGGGTACCTCTCTCAGAGGTTACTACTAATTCATATAAGATGTAATGAATTAGAACTGCCCTCTAGCCTCACAAGCGGAAGGACATGTCCTAGCCACTCATACATTGTGTTGCATGCATTAACCCTTCAGGTTCCTTATCTTTAACATGTTTGTGTGTATCATAGCATAAGAACTTTTGTGTTTTGTAATAATAATGCATTGTAGTCAGATCGTTGTCACTTAGATTGGTGCTGCAGCATCCTGATGATATGACATGTTAATTATAATGTACAATTGTAAAATTAAAACTTTCCTAGGGATGCATTTTCACTGTCATCAGAAACAGATAGTTAAATACCCGCAGACACCTTGAAGTTTGTGTTAGGGACCTTAAGTTAGGTAAGCTACTGAAGTTCATATTCCCATCCTAGGAGTTAGGTAGATCACCTTAGTTATCTTCATTGCATGGGCATGACCCATCAAGGGAGGGAAGTAACATAACCGAGATGAGCAGCTTATTCTAGTACAGGCCTTCATGGATGAAAGGAAGTGGAGTGGAATGCCTGTTAAAGGAGCAGCTGTCACAGATGTATGCTGCTACAGTCTCTCTGCTCTCTTACAGAAAGACCCAAATTCCTATTGATTAAGGGGGGGGGGTACCCCATGCCAAATGGTATTGGAAGCGAAGGGGACTTTTTTGGGTACAGTTTCGAAAACGGTCAAGCCAGGTAGTAGTATTAAGTGATTCACTAGGAATAGGCATACTAGTAGTTGCTCTATATTCCTGTCACAAAACCTATATCCCTGTGCTTTCCTTCTGCTGGTTCTTAATTGTTTTTCCAGGAATGCTAGGTGCTTCCTCCTTGAGAAGCACCATTTTCGTAGCCTGAGGGATTATAGGATGAACAACATTCAAAAATTGGCTCAGTCCCCACGCAGGTCAGACCTCTGACCTGCTAAGTCCAGAATCTCGGGTCGTATCTATTTCGGCACTCTGCCACCAACTGGTAATGGGTCACAAGCAACACGGACTACAAGCAGTCCCTTCAATTATTAATGAAAGACAGTGGATTGTCTAACCATTCTTGCAAAGTGCACTTGCAATCTGGATTGCCCGGTAAGTCTGAAATTAGCAATTGAGTACCAGTATACTTTTCCTCTCACTCAATCCAACACTTCCTTTTCACATAATTCATTTCCCAAAGTAAATCCCTTGCTGATATCCATGAATTACCATGGTTGTGTTCCCCATATGAATTAAGTATATTGATGAAATAATCCTTTGCATTCAATGATAGTGTTAATTATTCCTCCTTTGTGATACATTATTGCAAGTGAAAGAACCCTTTATGCACGAATCATTATCTGGGAAATCTGTTTCCAGAGACGTGTTATCTCATCCCCTCGTGTTTATGCCAACAACCTACCTGTGAGAAGTTGCCTTAGTGGGCAATGAATTTAATCTTGCTACATGCAAGCCACCTGGTTCTGCAACTGATTACAAAAGCCAAGGGCTCCCATTTGCGGTAAAAATGTGTAAAAACTTGCATTCTTTTTGAAAGCCAGTTAACTGTGAAGTTTGTCTTAATTTTATTGTTGAACTTGTCTTGCTAGGTCGCATACTAGTCATGATTATTTCCCCTGCTTGAACGGTGTGAAATAAAGTAATTTATTGTAACTAAAGCTTTCATGGTGACCTTCCTTTTGTTTTAGAGGTAACACTAAGGTAAGTTATCCAGAGTGTTGCATTTTATTATATTTTTGGTTCTGGGTAAGTAGCCCTTCAGGCCAATTTCAAATTCAATATTCATTTCATTTTGCCATTTCAGACAAATATATATATATATATATATATATATATATATATATATATATATATATATATATATATATATATATATATATATATATATATATATATATATATATATGTGTGTGTGTGTGTGTGTGTGTGCGTGTATATGTATGTGTGTATATATGTATGTATATATATATATATATATATATATATATATATATATATATATATATATATATATCCAGTCCCCAAGAAGTCATAAACACACACTGTGCGCTCACCTCTAACTTCCACCCACACCTATAATTCCTGTAAATCAAAGTCCTCCTGTTCCAACAGGATTACCACTCTGTCTGACTAAAGGCTTCAATGATCTCTTGTTCTTCCTACTATGACTGCTGAATTGCCCACTCCTCTTACCACTTAACTTCTCCCATTCTCCTTACATAATCATGTCATGCTAACTTTTCTACCACATCTACCTCAGAAAGTAACGCAGCATGGCCAGATGGCGAGAAAGGCTTTGTACAGGGCTGCGGGTGGACCCTTTGGGAAAGAAAGTGCCTCCTAATGCCAGTCGAAGGGCAACAGGCAAAGTGAACAAAAGGCTTCACAATAATCTTAAACAAGTGCCATTCGTCGAATCTGACATATTTTTTTCTTTTATCTTCCAATATAAACACACATCATCCTGCGTTCAACACAGAAATGGAACACAATGACAAAGGTGCTACGTTTGCGTCGATGTATCGGTTCGATGCGACAGTGCAAAGGAGAACGGATTTTGTTCACGTTGAAACGAAAAGGTAGCCATTGTTGCCAGACCACAAAGATACTTTTATGCCCCGAGTCTCTCTGTGTGTGCTTGAATCGCAGGATGGAAACAGCATGTTTCTTCTTGCTCCTTTTGGGTAAGAGGGTTGTGCCGTGCTCAAAAGAAACGGAGAGAGAGAGAGAGAGAGAGAGAGAGAGAGAGAGAGAGAGAGAGAGAGAGAGATTTTCACTACGTTCCATTCAAAGCCTGAATGCGTGTGAGATGAACGACTGTCTTGTCAAAATGGGATTTTCCTTCCTCTCCGATTTCTCAGATCTGTTTCGTAGTATTCGTAGCACGTGGAACTTCAACTAATTTACTGCAGTTTTCATGCAACCTTTACAAATTCATTCTAATTATTGCCAAAAGATATCAGCCTCCTCTCTATATATGAAAGAAATTCATTGACATTGTAACAAAATCTTATTATAAAATTTCTCTCTCTCTCTCTCTCTCTCTCTCTCTCTCTCTCTCTCTCTCTCTCTCTCTCTCTCTCTCTCTATCTATCTAATGACTACACGGTTAAGTCATCATGTGCCGCACTTCAGCAACTTGTAGATTTAAATCTTTCTAAATTAAAACTCCTCACATGAACTTTTCATCAAATGGGAGAAGATTCTCTCTCTCTCTCTCTCTCTCTCTCTCTCTCTCTCTCTCTCTCTCTCTCTCTCTCCTTTCAAAGAAGTCTCTCTCTCCTGTTTTTTTTTCAAAGAACTGAGTTCTAGTCGATTTAATTCCCTTTGTTAGATGAAATACCAGGAAACCGATAAGAGACGACAAGTTGTAACAATTTCTGAGAATCATTACTTGGCCGTTTATAAGACTTGACCGAACACCCTTAAAATCAGTGATTGGGAACCGCTGCTGACCTTCATAAGATTCTAGAGAATTTTATGAGAGGAAATAATAAAACACAAGAGCAAAACATTCCTCGAAAAGCTCTTTAGGTTTGCTTGTGAATACGTCAAATAAATTCTTATTTTATTTTTTTAGGACTTATAAACTTTCATCAGGAATATGACATGATGAAAGCTTTAAAACGGAGTCACGTGGGTTTATTTAGTAATTGCTTATCGTCTATTTTTAGGATAGTCTATGAGGGCTGAAAAACATAAAAATAACTTCTCTTGAACTGTTTTTGAAAGATTTACAAACTACATCTTATCGAATATGAAATGTGATGGAACTTAAATCTTCCGATTTTCCACGTGTTACGCTTTGTATCGAAATAAAACTTGACTACTGAGTAACAGAATCCATAAAATGGTATCCAGTTTCCATAAACGGAATTAAATGGTCAAGTAACTAATTCTAAAATCTCGAGGAGTTATAAATTGAAACTGGTCTCATCTGACTTTAAGTTGACATTTGCGCTTACGGAATTCCCAATACAGAATACTGTTTCACATCCGATTTATGTTATTTCCATACCATCTGTCAATAACCTGCAATAACCTATAAAGCAACAGAAACGAAGACCCAATTCTTAACCTGTGACAGAATGGATTTGTGCCAGGAGTAAAACTTATCTTTGGCATGCCTCTATTTATTGAGAGATTTCTATGTACTTTAAATGCTTCTTGTAAGGTATAATCTCAGAACCTACAGGACATTAATTTAATCATACATACATACCGATAGACTGATAGCTAGCTAAATAGACAGACAGATAGAATAATAGGTAGATAGATGAAAAAATAGATAGAATAATAGGTAGATAGATAGACAGACGAAATTAAATTAATCATAATCTACGATTCTGTTAGTAAATGGCTAAGAGTACAGACTATCAAAATTATACAATATCAATGAACATCTAATACTTAGTTAGGTGACTCCGTTAAATTACATGGTCTGTTACACACACAATATATATATATATATATATATATATATATATATATATATATATATATATATATATATATATATATATATATATATATATAAGTTCCAATTTGGTTTCACCTAAGCGATTCACCAAAACAAAACAAAAACTTACATAAATACATCCCCACACAAATTCCAAACTTTAAAAATGAAATACAAACAATTTCGGCGAAACTTACATCAGCGCCACCGCATCTGTTATTTAGGCTCCCCCCTCCCCCGCCTTATACTCCTCCCTTCCCCTGCACTCCTACTCACCCGACTCCAGCCATTCCAACCCGCCCCAATATGTTTGAACGAATCGGGCTACGTGTTATTGGCACCTGACAATCACGGCTAACCGCCCCATTTCCCAAAACAAACTATTTTTTCCCCCCCTCCGAAGAAGTGGCACTGACGCTGCTCCGAAATGGCACCGGTGTGGCACTCACCACCCACGAAAGGAAAATGAAATCTTAGTTTGATGTTACATTTGTTAGACTGGGTTTTCGAAGTAATCTTCCTTTTGCGTCACTTTCGGAACTGTTGTTGTCTAAAGTCTTGGTTTTTGTGTTTCGTTGTGTCTGTTTAGTTATGATTGGATTATAAATACTGAGTGTTCACAGTTGATCAAAAATTACAATTTTACCCTCTTTTTCACTGGCATGAATAGACAATTATTTAAATTCCCTAACATTTGCGACAACAAATACCTAATATATTCAATATCAACGCATATGTCTACGGATCTATGAACTATTTCGGTTCATTTACTCTACCTTTATTATCTCTCAAAATGTCTCTATCAAGACGATTCTTAAGTTCTAAGCTTTCATCAATAAAAAGTTCCAATTATTTGCTGATTCTGAATAATTATTAAAGGTAACAGAGTTATCAGCAGTCTAGTATAAACACACTCTTACATACACATACGTTCCCCAACCACCGTCATCAGCGCCTAAAGGAGGAGAATTAGTGAAGAAGAGCAAAATTCATGTCAAACCACTAACTAGGAGCAAGTGTAAACAACCTTTTTCTTCCCGTAAGATCAATAAAGCCGTGAGGTTTAAAGTCAAGGGGCCACGAATGAAAATAAAACTTCTGTTAGTCGGCCTCAAATCTAATTTAAAAGTTTTTCATCTCATTTTCTCCCTTCATGAATATTCTAAGAGGTGTTACATATATTATTAAAAAGGCTGAAGAAAAAAATCCTTGTCTAGGAAGTTTGAAAAATTTTCTGAATTGTTTCTCTGTCATCTTCGAAAGTGGTTTTTTCTCTGCTTTAATATTTTTTCAGAAATTATTTATATTTTTACTATGTTGAAGGGCTATAGCATTTCTCTGTTTTATTTAAAAAATGTTAATTTGCGTTTACTTTTCTAAAAGCAATCTTTTTAATCATTCTTCTTTTTATCATATTACGAGAAAAAATAAATTTCGTGTCATTTGTACTGGTCGCAGCCCGGTCTATAAACGATTTCCTCATTCTATAGATGAAAATAAAAAAAAGTAAATGTTGCTTGCCTTCAGTCCCGTAGGACAAAAATGTCTGTACAAATGCACCCAATGTATAAGTGCTGTGATATCTTTATTAAAATCCATATACACATGCAGAGGGAAAGGATTTTCAATGCCCCACACCGACTGGGGTTTAAAAATTTGTTGGTAGACTGGTTATGAAAAGAGCTCTCTGATATATCTATTTATCTATCCTCTACCTATCTGAACCCCCCAAAAAGCTGCAGTGATTTCTGTAGAATATGTATTTCATCAGCACATAAATTTAACGCTGACGGGCTAAATAAATAAAAAAAAAGAAGTGACGTGATAAAAGGAAAACACTGGGAAATTCAGAGTGAAAGATACAGATTACCTATTTCTCTTGCTAAGTCACCAGCAGACAAATACAGATGATACCAACGATTATGGCTGAAGTATTATTTATTGACATTTAAGACTTTTCTTTCCAAAAAGGTTCGACAATCCTTCAATCTAACAAGAAGGGGCTTCGCCATCTGTGCCCTGCCGTCGATCCTACTTGCGAATTCAATAACGTTTTTACACCATTTTTCTTGTTTATTTTTTTTTTTTAGGGGGGTCTTGGATGGGGTAACCGTTTTCCTTTTAGTGCTTTGTAGCGTTTCTTAATGTGGGTTTCCATCCAGAGACTTTATTTTTATCAACTTCGTATCTTTATGCAGCCGAAATGAGCCATCTTTTTGGGTAAAAGGGAGTCGAACACTCGCTAAATCTCTTGAGGTCCAAGTGGAAGGGGGAATACGATGAAAAATCCTAAAACGAGAAATTATTGCAACTCTCTCTCTCTCTCTCTCCCTCTCTCTCTCTCTCTCTCTCTCTCTCTCTCTCTCTCTCTCTCTCTCTAGCTTTTCGATTGATTTATGCACAGCTATTTCCTTATGTATCTCATTGTATCTTTATCTCATCCTGAATTGAATGGGAAAAAAATTGCAGAAAAAGTTGAATTATTAAAGATACTTAAACATTTCTTAATATCTTCAAAATCCCAAGCCTATATATATATATATATATATATATATATATATATATATATATATATATATATATATATATATATATATATATATAATATATATATATATATATATATATATATATATATATATATATATATATATATATATATAATCAACACACAATCACGTGTGGAACATAAATAAATTTCTGACTCACATCAGGATAGAACCCAGGTCTTTCAATTGAAAGGCAATTACTTTGTTGATTCGGGAAGTTGGGGAAAACACGCTGGTATGCAAGCAGTTAGCTTGCCCAGGTAATTCCTTGGGTGCAGTTGCCCTCAGGTTCCAACTTCTTTTAGACTTGTATGGCCTAGTGGACAGCGCCCTTGCCTTTCAATTGAAAGACCTGGGTTCGATCCTGATGTGAGTCAGAAATTTATATATATATATATATATATATATATATATATATATATATATATATATATATACATACTGTATATGTGTGTGAAAATTGATATATATGTGTGTGTACACTAAAATACACTAATATTTGCTGAAAGTGTCTATTAGATTTTAAATACATACATATACATGTGTGTGTGTTTGTGCGTGTATGTATATCATATATTACCATATTTTCTCATTCTCAGCACAAACTTTTGCTGTTTCATTTTAATTATGCTCAAAAACAAAGCCATTTCTCATAGTAAACATACGCCGCCAACATAATAATAATAATAATAATAATAATAATAATAATAATAATAATAATAATAATAAAAGCACTGGGTCTGACGGCGACCAAGCTCAGTAAGTCATTTAGGCGTTCTCTGAAAATCAAATGTCTATTTTTACCCAATAATAAATTTCGCACACCCGAGCTACAGATTCCATCATCAGCGAGGATCACATTCGGAGGGATTCAATCCTCCAAAAACGAAAAATGATGTATCACTTTCGTTATATACTGCAAATCAGTTTCCTCTACGCTGATTAAATTCAGTGCCTGAACAACACAACAGTCGAATCCAGCTCCGCAATGCAGGTGAATATTCGCTGGTGTGTAATTCGGCCGTAAATTCCAAATCTAATCTCATTTTCGTAATTCACTACAGCCGAACCACCGGTGACTTTTCCCATCTCGGTAATGTCTATGGCCTTTTCATAAGATACCGCATGTCCACGCTATCTGAGTAAACAAACTACTACAGACATGCAATTATAGAAATGATTAAATTACACGTACGTTATCTGTAAATATTTAAGCACCTGTGTTTTTTGAGTTGCACAGGCTGCCTATCAGCGTTTGAATAAAGCTATCTAGAGTGGATGTCCAAAGTACTTAAGAAATTAGTTGTACATAATACAGCCAGCGATAGGTATATACATACATACATACATACATACATACATATATATATATACAGTATATAAATTTACATATATATATATATATATATATATATATATATATATATATATATATATAGTATATATATATATATATATATATATATATATATATATATATATATATATATATATATGTGTGTGTGTGTGTGTGTGTGTGTGTGTGTGTGTGTGTGTTAAACGTGTATTTACTAGCATAGATTATAGTAAATAAAAGTATGTAAATAAAAACAGTGAAGAAACACTGTATCCTATATAGACATAGTCATACTGAAAAAACCACTGACGAAGACTTCAAACTCCCATCTCCATCCTTTGGCAACTAAAAAGTGTTGCATTTTTTTAATCCTGGAACGTGTTCACTTACGTAAGAGGCAATCTATTCTTTTTTTTATCACTTCTCTTGGTTATCAGTCAGTAATTAGAGAACTTCTTCCCTCGCCCATTACATAACAATGCTAATTTTCCTCCTTTCTTGTGTCTCGGCATCCAAAAGGCTTTTCTGTCATACAGTCAGTTTCCTCTGTTTTCCCCTCAAATAAGGCTTTCATTCTCTCCCTCCTACTCCTCCCCCTACCAACCGCTATCCACCTTTATTACCTCTTTTGACCATTGACGTCCACTACCTCGAGTAATTACGTGATTAGTCTCTTACATGCACGCCAGAAAACGTCGAGGCTCCTTCAGATACGGGATCCAAAAGAAAGAAAGAAAGACAAAAAGCAAAGGAAAAAACAAAAAAGCCTTTTGCTTGTTGTCTTTTTCACCGTCAGGCAGGCAGACGTAGTAGCTTCTGGCATAAAACAATTGTTTACTCGCATGCTTTTGAGCCAAAGGCGCTTTGTTCTATATGGATTCCTCTATCCAGGGGCTCCTGGAGCAGCCCAACCATGCCCATGTCTAACAATCGTACCCACATTTTTTTCGCAATCTTTTCCAACACTATCTTCTCTATCTCTTTTTTTCTTCTTCTTCTTCCTTTGTATTGTAACCTCGTTCATAGTGGAGTCATTTCCGACCATTTCTTGCGTAACGGATTCCCTTGTTCCCGCGCGCGTCTTCGGCCATGAGATTCATCTCTCTCTCTCTCTCTCTCTCTCTCTCTCTCTCTCTCTCTGTTCACATGATCGGTCTTAGCTTGCTCAAAGGGAAATGGAAGGGTGGGGGAGGGGGAGGAAGCAGAGGGGTTGAGTAAGGGTAAACTGGAAAGAGAAGGAGGTTGGGAGTTAGATGATGATGATGATGATGATAGTCTACCCATGTTCAAGGGAGCCCCTATCTTCTTCATATCTTCATTCTCAAGGATATCTTTGAAAGCACTTCTTCTCCTCTTTATTGTTTTCCCGTCGGTGCTGCGTTGGAGATATCCCGCCGTGTCTATTGAGGGCGTATATCAGTACCTTCATTGTTCTCTTCCAGGAGGAGGAGGAAGAGGAGGGAGGGGTTTATGTATCCAGCTGATGGTTTCCAGGAGGTTTCTGGGGAGGTTTTCAGGCGTTATCTTCTAGGCTCGTTCTTTTGTGTCGCGGTGCGTTTTTGTGCAGTGTAATGCAGTTGCGTTCTTTTTTGGGTATTCCTATTCATCTCTCTCTCTCCTCCCTTTTCCCCCTCCCACGTTTATTTTTTCTTCTTTCTCTTGGGCGCTTTTCATCGCTTACTCTTTTGTCTTCTCGCCTGATATCTAACTCTTCCGATAAACTGAAACTCTACCTTATAAAGTAGACATTTAAGAACCTGCTATTTTGTTATCATACTTACATGGAAATGTATAAAAATACACACTCTCACTCACGCACATACACCGCAAACGCACACAAATATACATACATACATATATACATACGTTTGTATATATATATATATATATATATATATATATATATATATATATATATATATATATATATATATATATATATATATATATATATATATATATATATATATATTATATAATCTGGTTGTGTGAAGACAAGATAGATCGATGAGTAGTGTGTGTATTTGTGCGCGCGTGTTATTGCAACTGAAAACTGAAGAAACAGTACTCTGAACGTCAAGTAATTCCAAACGGCTCCATTTACCTCGAAAACCCCTCCTCATAAGCAATACCTAAATAATTCTTTCTTATTCTTCCGCCCTCGCATTCACAATGTCCATTTTGTATACTAATCTAGAGAAATTCCCCGCATATAAGCTCTTCCCTTACCGACTGCCTCCCTTTTAAGAAAAAAGAGAGGACACATTTTTAGAAATTTCTTATTCACTCCATGGAAGAACGCTTTTCCGATCTAGTGTTCTGAATCACAATATGCATTAAGTGAAACCTGGGAAGCTAGAATCATTAAAAAAAAAAAAATATCCAACTTTTTTTCTACTGTTGCACTTTTGTTCAGAATCTGTTGTAACTCTCTCTCTCTCTCTCTCTCTCTCTCTCTCTCTCTCTCTCTCTCTCTCTCTCTCTCTCATACATTCATCAGTACCTTTTTAGGGACCTTTTGTTCTTACTATTCTTTTCTTCTTGTCTGTGCAGATGAGAATGGTAGGGAAATCGAATGTTACCTTTTGTGCAGTGAAGCAAAACTGCTGAATATCCTTTTCCTTGGTTTCTCGTTTCATATTCCGGTTGCAATTACGTACGGTTTTTCGTTTGTTCCTTTTTACAGCTATTCATTGTTACGTGTGTACGTGTTCCAACGATGATCTTTAATTTTTCTTCTATGTTATCACTATAGTAGGGAATCTTCCACAAAATGATCGAGAATGTGGTTTTAGAAAATTTACTATTATTTATGCCTTTTTTATAAGCGGGCTCTCTCTCTCTCTCATATTATTATTATTATTATTATTATTATTATTATTATTATTATTATTATTATTATTATTATTATTATTGCAAAAATAGTGTGAGAAACATTTAAAGCTGAGTACCACCCGTTAGGAGACCCATTCCCACATTAACACCCCCCAAAAAAAAGTAGTCTTACTAGTATTATACGGACCCCAAACTGTTTCTATCCTTCTGTTGCCTGGCTTTGGAATTCTATTCCTGATCCTGTGTTTCTTCATTACTATAACCTTATTCCCTTTCAGAAACTGAAAGGACAGTGGCTTCCCTTCTGTTTAGGCGCCTTCCTAATTCCTATCTTTTCATCTGCCTTGTTTTTTTTCGGCCGAGCGATAAAAAAGGGATAAGTTTTCCCGTCCAATTGACCTAAACATCTAAACAACAAAATCAAAATAAACAGTATCTCCATACAAACATGAACGTTAGTTTCTTACAAATATTAAATAAATTGTTTTTAGTCAAGTACCAAAAGATGTAAGACTTAGTTTCTTATAATAATAAAAAAAATTGTTTGTATCTAGCCATAAATCAGTGGAAAATCCCTAATTCTTGAAGACTCCAGCAATTAGAAAGACGTTCCGAGCAGATGCGAGCAACAAGTCTTTGCAATAATCATTCTTTAATTGTCCAGCTCCGATTGAGACGCAATTAAGAACACTTTAAGCTTGATGAAGTGGGCCCCACCTGGAGGAGTCTGGAAAGTAATTAAATTAAAATCAGGCCTCTGAGAGAAAGATGTTAAAAGGATACGAAAGGTAAATCATCGTGGGAGCTAAAACTTAGATGAAAAATTATAAATGCTGAAGTTTTATTATTTATTAGAAAATCGATCTTATATACAACTTATCTTACCTGTGTCTTACTTGTAGGTTTATGGGGTTCTAGCTTAACACAAATATAAAGTGAGGTCTTACAGCGTAATCTTGTGGCGTGATATAAAACAAAAGACTCAGATTAAATGTGTCCGGCGGGGAGGCCTCTGGCTAACAGCACGAATGATTGTCCCGGATGCAACAGTATTGCCAAAATGATAAAATATCATTATTACCATGGCATGCATACAATAAAGGAGGCCGGTTGTACATAGACATATGAATATTATCGTTATTATTAAGGGAGGTATATGAATGGTCTTTGAACATAAGAATGAAATGCAATGAATGATACTTGAAAGATAAGTAATATCTTTCTCACATAACAAGTGTGCTACGATATATTTCATTTACCAACTTTAACCATACCGGTAACCCTCATTTCTCAACTTTGGTTCACCTTTGTAACAATTTCATTCTGCAATTACCCCTGTGTTTCACAATACATCTTTAAATCTCTCTCTCTCTCTTTCTGTCTCTCTCTCATTTGATGGTCTTCATAAAAGTGTCTAAGCCTCTCTTTTTCAGCATCACTTGGTTGGCCGTCTCTAAAAAATAAGACAGAAGAGGATTTGTGTTGGTTGGCTAGCGAGTTTTTATATTTATATACTCTTTTTTTTTATTCCTGGTCTTGTTTCTTGTTTAGTCGGGCGCTTCTTTTCAACTTCAAAAGTTTCATAATAACAATGAAAATTTTTATTTACACTTGCCGCATTTCCAATTTTGCATACACTTCCCTCTCTCTCTCTCTCTCTCTCTCTCTCTCTCTCTCTCTCTCTCTCTCTCTCTTGCACACATGACAGAAGTTGCGGTGAACGTATGTGTTCGTAAACAATATTTATCCTTTCTAAATTTCCTTCTCGGAGAGATATACATGATAAAGAAAAGAAGAACAATAAGATAAATGCTTATAAAGTGAAACTGTAAAGATGCGTAAAAAATGAGTCATTATACACACGAACACACAAATGCGCACAGACAGACACTCACACACAAACATAAATATATATATGTATGTATGTATGTATATATATATATATATATATATATATATATATATATACATACATATGTGTGTGTGTGAAGAGGTTTAATGCAAAGGCACAAATTACATGTGAGCATTATCTAATCTGTTAATCTGCAAAGGTACTTGTTTCCCATAATAAAAAAAAAAAAATATTACCAGTGGTGTCAAACGGCATTGCTGTCCTTGATGAGAATTTTAGATAAAGAACTTCATGACTGATTTAAAAAAAATTCCTGCTTACTTATGACATAAGAACTGATGACATAAGCAGCTTGTAACAAAATGGAAAAATGACAGTATTCCATGCTGTAAACAAGAACGTACCAAGCGCTTTCTTCAGAGAACACTTATGGTAAAATCTCTGAAAGTGAGGTTTTAAAGAATTCTGCTGTTGCTGAGCTAATATAAATGAAACCAAACCTGACCAAAAAATTAAAAGTATGCGATACGGTTATAATTACAATTAAAATAAGACGATTATCATCCAGTAAAACTTCCTGATAAAGTTCCAATGTTACAACTTTTAAGAATAACGAAATGACGATACTAAGTACGTCATGAATATAAAACGAAGCATTTAATCGCTAATGAAATGAACTACAAGCACCAAACGCTTCTGTTATCAAGGAGCACTGGACGGTAAACTTTCAAAACAAAAGATTTTGAACATTTCACATATTTTTCTTTTTCATTTTGTTAGTGATAACTTAACTATAGAAAAAAATCTCAACATGAGCTGAATCGAAATAAAGCTAAACATTTTTAAAAATTCATTGAAAAACACTAGAAATGATACACAAAAATCACAAATAATCGCTTTATGGTAAAGTCACTGATGAAAGTTTTTTCACAAATCCCTGGAAGTAAAAGACATCGCATGGCACAGTTAAGTATAGTTCAGTAGAGAGAAGTGAAAAGGTCAGAGTAAACGATGAAGACGCCGTCAGAGCGATGTAAAACGTATCTTAAAGAGGAACAACGCATTATCATCAATATCTGTCAGCATATGTCGCACACAGCTGAGCTAGAACAGTGGGCGAAGGCACTGCTTGTGTCATTGATAACAGGAATTCATATTCCAGTTAAATGCTTGCATTGTCGTTGCTACCGCCATATAATCAACAACATTAGCAGCAGTAATAGTAGTAGTAGAATAAATAGATAAAATTCATAACAATTTTGTTGTCTAGGGAAATGAAACCCAGGTGGAGATCTTTCAAGAGTAAGCTACGCTCCCGTTATTAAAAATCAAATTACTAAATAATGCATGGATTTTGAACCACCTAAATAACAGAATTACTATGGATCTCTTCCTTCTTTATTATCAAGAAAAGAAAACGATGTATATCAATAATAGTGTTATTAGTTTATGAATGATGTAAATATAAAAACATTATTCCCTGCACAGAAGATATGCTAAGCCAAAGGAGTAATATAATAACTGAGCCCATAAGAGAAATTTCAACATAAAAACACGGGATGAAGAACATTTAAGGTATCTGAAGTAATAACGATTAGCAAAGGTGAACCGGGGTAGTCTGTTTGCATTCTCTCTCTCTCTCTCTCTCTCTCTCTCTCTCTCTCTCTCTCTCTCTCTCTCTCTCTCTCTCTCTTTGTTTGTGTGTGCGTCCATGTGTCACAGCTCGTCCCTTTACTTCTCCAATGCAGTTTTCATTAACATTCCAGTCATTTTTATCATGTTGCGTATTATGAGACTCCGCCGTTAATAAGGCAACAGGACGGGACTAAGCTGAGAGAATTATTCTTATAAAAATAATGGACAAAATATATACACTTAAGTGTATAGTAAATATGTATACATATATGACAGATAGATAGATAGATAGATATGCGTGTATATATTTATATTTAATATATATATATATATATATATATATATATATATATATATATATATATATATATATATATATATATATATATATAATTTGTGTATATATATATTTATATATGTGTGTGTATGCGTATATGCAAAATATTACATAAGTGGATCTGGGAAAAGCCTGATTTTATATTCTTCATCTTAATGAAAAGATCAATGAGGCGGGCAGTATAAGGCCATTAATAGCCTCAGCTCCGAAGAGGAGATATATATATAGTAAATATATTTATATATATAATATATATATATACCTATATATGTAAATATACATATATATATATATATATATATATATATATATATATATATATATATATATATATACATATTTATATATATCTGTAGAGTAAATGTATCCATATATATATAATTAAATATATATATACATATATATATATATACATATATATATATATATATATATATATATATATATATATATGTGTGTGTGTGTGTGTGTGTGTGTGTGTGTATGGGTATGTATACATATATTATATGTACTCTTCTTGGATGAGCTAATTAGTGGCCTTAGGCTGCCCGTCTCAGATCTTTGCATTAAAATACAGAATATAAAATCATATATTCCCTGATACAATTGTTGCTATGTAATATTTTTACCTAACATTCATGAATGACGTAAATTTGCGTGTGGAATGTTTCACCTTACCGTTAACTAACTGCGCACATGTATACATGTCTATATGCACCGTGTATCTCTGCATTACGGATTGAATGAGTTTCGACTGATTCAAATGACGCTCATCCAAGAAAGACGGAAGAATGAATGACCTTATGTTGATATTTATCACAAGGGTTGATCAAGAAGTGTATTTTACCCGTCCAGCAATCCGCTTACCATCATCTTGACTGTAATCTTCCAGAACGCCTCAATATTAAAGCAACAATGATTTTCTTTTTTCCCATTTTACATCACGTTGAGTAATTACCCTTAGTGTTGATGGACCATTTACCTGCCACTCGTGGTTGAAAGTCTAGCGAATACTGAGGCCATCGGAGTTCATTATATGAGAACGTTTAATTAATATCTAGCCAGGTATTACTGGTATTAAGGAAAACCTTGATTAATAATAGATCGTCTAAAGTGGGAAAGAGGGGGGCGGGCTTGGAAGAGGTTATAGGTTTTTGGAGGTGGAATATCCACTTAGAAATGTGTATCTGTTTATGCATGTACAATAAAAAAAAAACTAGTCGTAAAAGCGAGGATCAATCAGTCCAGTTACAAGTAACTGCATAAATAAATTAAAATTTTATATTTGACTTCCGAATAACTTCCATTTCGAATGTATGATATTCAAATGACTACACAGGGCTGCAGCCGTGCGCTATCACGGCCAGATGAATTCGCAAGGGGGGAAGCTGATGTGTGAAAGAGTGCACGCGGATTTCGAAAATATTTAACCACTTTCATGATATTCGTAAAATATGATAATGACCCGTACGAGGTCAGCCATGTACGGATGATGTACATTTAATTGAAATGCTCAGTCAACCTGGAGACTCAATTAACAAGCAATGTGTACTGTATTTGTCTCGATAAATGCCAGATTCCTCTCTCTCTCTCTCTCTCTCTCTCTCTCTCTCTCTCTCTCTCTCTCTCTCTCTCTCTCAGAGAGAGAGACAATGTGTACTGTATTTGTCTCGATAAATGCCAGATTCCTCTCTCTCTCTCTCTCTCTCTCTCTCTCTCTCTCTCTCTCTCTCTCTCTCTCTCTCTCTCTCAGAGAGAGAGAGAGAGAGAGAGAGAGAGAGAGTGTTTGAGCCTGTAACCAAAGCTGACATGTTTATTACTGAAATCTACTAACGAGTGATCATTTGCTAAAAGAGAATGCCTGGCTACCTATTCTTAATGGACTTGCAATTTTTTGTTTTGTTTTATAGTTTTAGACATTTTAGGCTCAAAACCGAAATATTAAAGTTTTCTTCTTTTTCACTACAAAACTTTTGACAAAAAATAGTGCTACATATAATTTTAGGTAACAACAATGCTACGTAAGTTACCCTACTCACCCCACTATGTGGCCTAATAAAGTAAATTATACATGTATATGTATATACATATAGCCACAAGCGCACATGCACACATATATAATGTAACGAACCCCAATTTCTGTGGGGCTGTCAAGTTTTTAAAAATATGTCTTCAGTATTGGGGACGAGGAGAGGTCTGAAGGACTGTGACAATCTCAAGGAGAAGGGTGCCAAAGAAAATATTCAAATTACCTTAGAAAATTCAAAGCAGCAGTAAAACCGTCAATAATAATAGATTGACACAACATGGCACAATAATAATGATAACATGAGGCGCACTTGCTCGAACAATAACATTATAAATAACCAGTAGTCATACTCACTCTAACATATAACATTAATAACAACAATACATTTCTCGACATCACAGTCATATTAATGACTACAAGAACCATAAAAGATTCGTTCTCAACTACAGCAATGACCTCGTTATATTAATGACCATAATAACCTCGTCATATTAATGACAACCATAATCTCGTCATATATTAATGACCACAGGAATCGCAAAAGATCCACTCTCGAGACGCACTGAGAGAGAGACAGTCTGAACCACGAGGACGACTATCGAACACTTCCATGCCGACCACATCTCAGCTGCCACAGAAGGACACCTTCTTCTGGAAAAACCGGGGACTACCAAGAGCCTCCCACTCCTCTTCGGGAACACCACCATCGTACACTTCCATGCCGATACCATCTCCTCGGGAACTAAGTCAAGGTCCTCCTCCGCTGCCCACAGAAAACTATCGCCAGCTGCTTCGAAAACTATCATCATTGGCGAACACCTCGGATACTACTGCCATCACCAACCACAAGGCGATACTCGAAATCCACCGCTGCTGTGCTCTCCTCTGAAAACTTTCTGGTGTGCTGCCTGAAATCTGACTAACTCTGAAAAAAAAAAAAGGAGAGACGAACGACACCTCGCCTCCCTACACAAAATACAGGAGAGCAGGTAAACAATTAAAACAAGCTAGTTTAAAAACAAACCATCAGAAAACCTGATAATATATATGTGTGTGTATTTGTGTACACACACACACACACACACACACACACACATATATATATATATATATATATATATATATATATATATATATATATATATATATATATTGTATATACATGTATATATATATACATATATATGTGTATATATATGTATATATATGTTATACGTATAAATGTATGCATTAGCCTTAGCACTATACGCAGAAAGACTTTCATTAAAATGCAATGATGCTTTCATCGATAATGTAATCAATTTTCCTTATTCTTCAACAGAATCTCATTTCCACCCACATCAATAATAACATGACAAACCTTTTCAGGTGGTTCGCGAAAATACATTTCAGCAACACAATAAGATTACAAACAACAGCTTTAACTATGCTGTCTTCTCATGTTCAATGAGTCATGTGGCAGAATTGAACGAAAGGCCAGTTTTCATTACGGTTTGCGAGGCGAGGAAGTATCCGATGAATTGATGGAAGTTCAAGGAAATTCAACGTGTTTCTCTTGAACATTGCAACTGAAACCTTTCAGATCCATTTAATTCTTGTAGAAAATCGATCGCTGCATCGTAAGTGAAGAGTTTAATTAATTGATCTTCATCTGGGTACATTCGTTATTGGAAATGCTTACAATTTTGTGAAGTATAATATATACTGTATATATGTGCGTGTGCGTGTGTGTTTATATATAATAGTAATTTCAATATTAATACTAATTATAGTTTCAGTACTAATTTTCATTTCGGTGCTAATTTTAATTCGAGTGCTACTTTTGATTGTAATACTAAGATAAATTTTAGCACTAAAATTCAAATTAGTAGTAAATTAGAATTAGTACTAACATTAAAATTATTACTGAAATTAAATTAGTATCAAACTATTACATTAAATATTATTACTGAAATTAAATTCAGTACTAATATCAAACTCATTATTATATATATATATATATATATATATATTATATATATATATATATATATATATACTGTATATATGTATGTATATATATATATATATATATATATATATCAGAACAGCCAAACAAGCGCTATAGTCAACATTTTTATTACACTGGGACGTTTCGGCTTTGCCACACTAGGCCAATTTCCACCTAAAATAGAGGCAAAACACCTAAACATAAAACTTTAAACTAGTAAAATACAAAATCAAAGGTAGGTCACACTCGAGGAAAATTTTTTTTTATAAACTACGTTACCATAAAAAAAACACTACTCAGAAAAGAAACATAGTGACTTAAAGCTAATACAATTCAGGGAATTACAATAGCCAATAAAACTAAGAAAAACAAACTAAAGACAAAATAAAAATAAATAAAATAAAACACAGGACTAAGAAACAGTAAAAAAGACAAACAAACACGAAAAGAAAAATAACACAATAGATAAATCAGCCTAATGACTGGAAAGCGAGAGCGGATAGAAAATCAGTAGATTATAGATAACGGAAAGGAAGACTGATCTTAGTTGAGTTGTGGTTTAAGTTTGTGAATATATATAACTTATAAAATCCTTAAATCAGACAATACTGAACGAGAATCTACAATTTTAAAATCGCTTATACTAAGTCTTGCCTGATTGCATCTACTGTCCCTGCATGCTGGCAGTATCTCGTTTTGAGCGCCTTTATGGAACCACCCAAATACCCCACTTGGCAGTTGGGGCATGTATAATAGTAAACAATACCAAAATGCAATAAATCAGGCTGTTTATCTTTGAAAGGTAGTAAGCTTTTTATTGTAAAATCATTAGGAAAAATAAACTTAAAAGTAATCTGTGGATAAAATCTATCAAAACAGTATTTCAATTCCCTCTCAAGTTGCATAATTGATACACCAATGTAAGGCAATTTACAATTAAAAAGCTAGTTTAGGAACTGTAGCAACTGGCATTTTAGGAATGTAAACACCCTCCAAAAACAGTCTAATATGTTTAAAGACCAAATTGGTTGGATAACCATTATTTGCGAAAAATTTTACCAAGAATTCCATCTTTTCATGAAACAAGGTGAAATTGGAGCATAAATTATAAGCCCTGTAGATTAAGGTTTTAATTGCATTTAATTTGAAAATGTTTGGACAGTGACTGAAAGTCTCAAACCTAATCAATCTCTAGCAATTATATATATATATATATATATATATATATATATATATATATATATATATATATATATATATATGTGTATATATGTATATATAATACATATAATATATTATTAGAATTAGTATTAATGTTAACACTGGTTTTAATAATGGTAATAATAGTAATTATTATAATTTTAGTACAATTCTAAATTTTAGTGCTAAAATTACGTTAGTACTAAAATTTGAATTAGTAGTAATTTTAATAATATATACTGTATATATATATATAATATGTATGTATATATATATATATATATATATATATATATATATATATATATATATATATATATATATATATGTTATTAGAATTAGTATTAATGTTAGCACTGGTTTTAATAATAGTAATAACAGTAATTATTATAATTTTAGTACAATTCTAAATTTTAGTGCTAAAATTACGTTAGTACTAAAATTTGAATTAGTAGTAATTTTAATAATGCTAAATATTAATTTATAACTGATATTACCATTAGTGCTAATTTTATTATTAATACTAGTTTTATTGTTAACACTAATTTCATTTTTATTAATAATTATAACTAGCTGACCAACCCGTCGCTGCCTGGGAAAAACTAAATGTATACATTTATAAAAAAAATCTGTGTATGTACAGTTTTAATGAGCGTGGTACATTAGCGTATGTACAGAAACCTCACTAACATGAATAAAATCGCCAGTCTCATACGCCACATTACCCCAAAGAAAGCAGTGTACATTCATCTTGCTTTTATTCCTACATATCATGGCCCCAGTTTTCATTTAGCATGCAAGTCATACTGTATTCATCATCGGAGAAATATTCAGCATATATATACTACTGTAACCCTTTGTTTATATATATATATATATATATATATATATATATATATATATATATATATATATATATATATATATATATATATATATATATATATATATGTATGTATGTATGTATATATATATATATATATATATATATATATATATATATATATATATATATATATATATATATATATATATATATATATATAAAACCTGTCTTTATAATGTACGGCTCTGAATTTGTCTTTAGGATTTAAACTACTAATGATGTTCCTTTGGCATTTCTGAAATATTTGCTAGTGTATAATATCATCTCTACATTTATGAATTCTCCATAATTATAGTTTAGTTTTCTGTCATAGGGCCTTACTACTTTAGTATGACTTCCTTTAAGGCTTTTCCATCACTAAAAAAACACGTTATTTGTAAGTCTCATTTTAACTTAATCTACCTTTCAACAGTAATTGATTTTCAAAATTGCACAAAATTTTCCCATTAAGCCGACTGTATAACGAAATACGTCACCGCAACGTCACGAAGCAGTTACTATAACGAATTCCGAAGATTAAAACGAAGAAGGAATGAACGAATCAGTTAGGAAATTCGCATTTGTTAACTAAGCAGAGAGAGAGAGAGAGAGAGAGAAAGAGAGAGAGAGAGCCTCGACGAGGTAATTCTCAAGCCACGCATGTAATGGCCAATTTTAGATGATTCCTTTGGACAGTTCTTGGTAGTTTTAACCTTGATTGCAAGATGGTGAATGAATGATTTTTCTATATAAGAACTGCGTGTTTCCCGAGGAAATAGGATCCACCAACAAAGTTAAGCAGCACAGCCAACAACGTGTTGTTCTTCCTACACGATATTGGTAATCATGTAATAAATGACGTAAGATCGTGTGTAGGACCATTTTAACACCGTACGCAAAGTGGGGATGTGTTTGTTTACTTATTATTATGTCATATAACGTCTTCAACCATATGCATGAACGGGCGGGGCAAATGACGTGATTGCCACTTTTCACGTGATGAAGCCGTTGCCAGATGCCGCGTATGTAAAATTAACAGTTATTTTTCGATATATATTCCTTTTATGGCCGCTAGCTCTCGCAAAGAATCATTTCAGGTATAATGATATATCATCTCTATAATCATCATTCTATAATACTGTATATGTACCAAATGTTGCCGACTAATGTTTGTTTTTTCGTTCTTTATGCGCACACCGCCTTCCACTTTTTTGCAGCGTAAATTGTTGTTCTTTTCTCTAGGTAATAATTTAGTAATAAACCTTATAGATAGAAATAGATTTCTCTCCAAAGTGTTTTTAGTGATGCCTTGAGAGAGAGAGAGAGAGAGAGAGAGAGAGAGAGTTTGGTAGTGGTTTCTGCTTGTTGAAAGCGTTGGGTTTAGCCACTACTACACTTGCGCGACTTGGCTTCGCTTACTACAGAAAGAAATTACTGATTTAGGTTTTCAGTATGCATTTTATCGAGGTAATAAACAATTATATTAATTATTATCATAAATTATGATCAAAAGTCACGTAAATTCTGATCAAATATTTATGTTATAGGGGATTTATTGTTGTAGGTTAATAATACGTCTGACAGCACCTGGAAGAAAAGGTGGAGTACCAGGTGAAAAACGAAAATTAACCCATAAAGCACTGAAGGAAAAAGGTGATGTAAAAAAAAATTTAATTTGTTTTGTCTGTCTTTGTATGTCTGTCATGGAGTAGGGGTTTGATTTTGAGTTATAAACCTTTCTGGGGTGACATAGAGGCCGTGTGCAAAATTTTGTCTGGGTCTGTTAAGTGGTTTGGATTTCTATAGTATCCAAACAAATATACAATCACTTTTGCATTTTTTGCATGTGTATATATATATATATATATATATATATATATATATATATATATATATATATATATATATATATATATATATATATATATGGGTTTGGATTTCTATAGTATCCAAACAAATATACAATCACTTTTGCATTTTTTGCATGTATATATACATATACATATATATATATATGGCTTTTTTATCACACCGTGATTTATATACAATCATGAAGCTACAAATGTCGCTTAATATCAAATCCACGCTGCCTCGGGAATATCCCTGATGGGGAATTATCACCGATATTCCAGAGGCAGCGTGGATTTGATATTGCGACATTTGTAGCTTCATGATCATATATATATATTCCAGAGGCAGCGTGGATTTGATATTAAGCGACATTTGTAGCTTCATGATTATATATATATATATATATATATATATATATATATATATATATATATATATATATATATATATATGTATACTGTATGTATGTATATATATATAGATTATTAATAAAATAATTATAATTGTTTTATAAATAATTCAATTTTAGTACTAATTTTAATTTCAGTACTAAAGTTAGATTAGTACTAACTTTAAATTTACTACTAATAGTAAAATTAGTACTAGCAATATTTGCACTAATTTTGATGCTAGCGCTAATTCTGATATTAGTTAGTGTTAATATCAATATTAGTTCTTATTTTAATATTAACACTAGTTTTAATTTTAGTACTAAAATAAAAAAAAATAGTACTAAAGTGTAAATTAGTACTAGTAAAGTGCAGATTAATATTAATACTAAAATTAATAATAACATTAGCACTAAATTTAATATTATCATTAATTTCAATATTATAGTCGATGCTTTTTAAGATCCTCATTCGGCCACGCCCCCTCCCCTGGCACCGTATACAATGCAAGACATTATCGTACCGCACTCTCCGACGATATCAGTTGCTACTTGCCTATGACACTGATAACATTGAAAGGTCGTTCATTCAATAACTAAAGGAGGCTTTAGAACCTGTAAATTGGTACTTACTTTTGTACAACTGTTCTATCAACATACTTTTGAAAGTTTACTCTTCACGACAACACAAACAGTAATTCTCGCTCTCTCTGTGCAACTCGCTCATCCCGGAGGAGAGAGGAGTAGACCCCAAAGGGAAGCAACACCCACCCTCCACCCATCCGGAGGTGGGTAGAAGAGTCCGGCTCACGATATGGACAGCACTGCCAGCTGTATGAGTAAATCGTGAAAGAGGGGAGGGGGTTAGGCTGGGATGGCGGGGTGTGGTAGGGAGATGTGGGCGTGGCCGAGTGATATTCTTAGAATGTGTCAACTATAGTAATAATGTGAATATTAGTACTAATTTTAACAGCAACACAAATCTTAATTTTTGTACTAATATTAAAAACAGTAATAAAGTTAAAATTAGTATTGATATTACAATTAGTACTAATGTTAAAAGTAGTATTAATAATTAAATTAGCGCTACTTTCAATATTAGCATTATTTCAATTTTAAAACTAGTTTTAATTTTAGTTCTAAAATTAAAATTAGTAGTAAAGTTGAAATCTGTACTATCAAAATTAGTAATAACTGAAATTATTACAAATTTCAATATCAGTGCCAATTTTAATTTTAGGTAATAATTTTGATGTTTGTGATAGTTCTATTGGAAATAGATGCTATTTTAGTATTAATTTTAATTTTATTATTAGTACCAATCTTAATATTAGTAATAATGAAAATTTTAATAGTAATTTAAATTCTAGCAATAAAATTATACGACAAAAATTAGTAGAAATTTTATTATTAGTTATAAATGTTAATACAGTACTAATTTTAACACTTGTATTAATTTTGATACCAATACTAATTGTATTTCTAGCATTAATTTAATTTTTATTAATAATATTTATATTATTTCTCATTTCAATTTTAGTGCAAAGAAAAAATTAGTACTAATATCACAGTCACTCTGGAAAGTTATGGCACACTTTTCAATAAATTTCGTTCACCAAAAGATTTTTTTTTTTCCTTCTGAAGTCACTCACATAGAAACCAAACTTTACTATCAGAATAAGATTAATATGCATACGAACAATATAACTTACAAAACTGGCATTATGGTAACATTAATCAACAAAATTTAATGAAACATTTTGAAATCCAAAACTATCAATCGGTGAAATTAGATAACTGAAGTACGAAGCATGTGGATCTCCGAAATCTCAAGAAAAGTGAGCATTAACTTTTACTATTGTATTCAGGTATTTGTTTAAGACTAAAGTAATTAAATCAATGACGATATCGTGAAATATTCGTTGCAATCTAAAAAAAAAAAAAAGCTTCCTCCGTATTTGAGAGACACTTTTCGTCATGACGTCACTCATCGTGTGGGCGGGAAAGCAAACCATTTAACATGTAACAGTAGACTATGTTAACGATATGGGCCATCACTGCTGGCGTCCGAGGAAAACTGGGCAAGCTTTAATTAAATTAGCTGAATACAGGGTTATGTGGTTAAATGTTGAATAAAAAAAAACTAATATGCAGAATTTAAACAGGGTAGGACTTACAGTCCAAGTAAAACAGGTGCCACTCAAGATGAAGTTCAGCTTTTTTTTATTGTCTTTTATAACAATCATATTGTATCATTTCATACTGTTCTTTTCATAAGAATGACGGCTTTATTATTATAATGTCTATCATAAGAATTGGGCATTTATAAAATTATAGTTCTATTATAAAGATTAGACCTTCATACTTCTCTTTATATGCCTTTTATAGGTCTATAACAAAAGATTTGATCTTTATACCACTATAGACCTATCATATGAACTGGATATTTGTATCAGTATAGGTCTATTACATGATTCAAGGCGTTATTTCATTACAGAATTATTAAATTTATACTAGTATGCCTTTCCTTTCATAATGATCCAAGTATACTTCACACAGATGTTAAATGTAAATTATTATAAGTATACTTTTGAATATACAGAGATAAGGAGTAAGCTTAGGACTTATGCTCATTTTCTTCTCCATCTGCTTAATTACAATTTTCATCGTCTTTTACAATCGTTTTATCCCTTTTAGTTATTACCCTGAAAACATGCAACCATCACGGAACAGCGGAAGAATGACTGCAGTAGCCCTATGGGGATGGATAGCAGCCAGTGATCCAGGGAACTTATAGAAAAAGACGCACGAATGAATGAACTGTTCCCAGTATATTAGCATTCTGGAGGAAGTTTGGTGCCATCAGTGAGAGCCCCGCTAATCCCCGAACCAAAACCAGATCCAATATATGTAGTGACCAACAAACACTTCCGTCCATAATGGTGCACAAATTGTAAAAGAAAGGTTCAGAAAACATCCGCATGTAATCAGAATCGAATGGCCAGCAAAGTCCCCTGCCTTAAATGCCATCGAAGGTTTTTGGGGTTATATAACCAATAAATGGGATGCAAGCAATACCAAGGCCATGAATCATGTAATGAGACATGTCAAGTGAATCTGGGGGTCACTTAATCCTAAACGGAACGAAATAAACATTTGTGAAAAGATAGTTGGTTCAATCTCTAAGAGATTAAGTATGTTAGTTGACAATAGGTGTTCATACTTAACTAACTGAGAGAGAGAGAGAGAGAGAGAGAGAGAGAGAGAGAGAGGGCATACGGATCTTTAAGTTTCTCTATATCTATAGTTTTAAGTAGTAATGGTTTTACTGTGTACTTCATTCGTTTGTAAAATCATCTACTTATTTATTCAAATGATTTCTTATAAGAAATATATATGTCTATAAGAAAAATTTTGTAGAGACTAAATATATTGTTGCGTACGAATAAATATATTTATTCATATTATACTCAACATTTCATTTATATCTAATATTTTAAAGGACAATGTGGTAGTTAGTCGCAGCAATGCTGAACAAATACATATGGTAATGACAAAAATTGGAAATTTATTTTAAGAGAACAAAGCAGCGCAGCTTACCCACCACAAAGCTCTCTCTCTCTTTCTCTCTCTTTGTTACAATATTGGCATCTGTTAAAACCAATAAGAACAAAATGGAAAACATTCGAAAGGAACTCGACGATGGATACAAAAAAAACAAAAAACAGCGCATTAATAATGTCCTCGATGAGTCTACTTTTTCTGCAGTAGGCTACATATGGCCTCACGACAGTCTGGGTGATATTATGTCACTGTCAGAGGACGTGAGGGATGGTCTCTGCAAGTTGCCAGTTACTGTTTTGTAAACTCGGGTCCGAAACGCACTCAAAAGTGTGCCAGAACTTTCCAGAGCGACTGCACTAATGATAATATTAGAACTAATTTTAATATAGAACACACTTAATATCAGTGAATATGCTAATATTAGTATACTAAATTTCAAATTAACACTAATTTTAATTTTAGTACTAAAATTTAAAACAGTACTAAGTTATATAGTACTATATATTAACTTACCACTACTAATTATACTACCACCCAATTTTAATGTTCGAATTAATTTTAACATCGGCATTAATGTTAATATATATGCTAATTTCAATTTTAGTCCAAAAATTAAAAATATTAATAAAGTTAACACTGGTATATTGATATGAGAATTAGTACTAGTATTAAAAGTAGTAGTAATAATAAAATTAGTAATAGTTTTATTCTTAGTACAAATTTTAATTTTAGAAATAATTTTCATTTTAGTGCTAAACTTAAAATTGATAGTGAAGTGGAAATAAGTGCTAATATCAAAATTAGTACTAAATAAAACCAGTAAAAACTTTAACATTAGTACTACCTTTAGTTTTAGCATTAATTTTAATCTTATTAATATTTGTAATAATTAAAATATTAATAAGAACTAATTTTAGAACTACTTTTAATTTTAGTAATAAGTTTAAATCTGCACTAAAAGTAACGTTAACAGTAATCTTAATATTAGTGCCAAATGTAAATTTAGTACCAATATTAACATAATTACCAATTTTGATATTAGTACATATTCTATTTTTAGCAATAACTTAATTTTTATTAATTATTTTAATTTTAGTACTAATGTCAAAGTTAGTACCATGTTTAAATTAGTACTAATATTAGAATTTGCATTAATAATAATATTAGCAGTAATTTTAGTGTTAATATTAATTATATCAGTAATAATGTCAATATTAGCACTAATTTTAATATTAACACTAATTTTAATTTTAGTATTAAAATTTTAAAAAAGTATTAAAGTTAAAACTAGTAATAATATTATAATTAGTATTAGTACTAAATTAGTACTATTAACAACATTAACAGCCATTTTATTGCAAGTATTAATTTTAATATTAGTATTATTGTCAATATTAGTACTGTTATTAAAATTAATCTTAATTTTTTTTACCAAAATTTAAACATAGTAGTATTTATATTGGTACTTATTTTATTTTTAAAACTAATTTTAATTTTTGAGTCAAAATTAAAATTACTTGAAGTCAGTAATATCAAAATAAGTACCAATAAAAGTTAGTGCAAAGTTAATTTTTAGTACTAATTCTAATTTTAGCAATCATTGAAATCTTAGGAATATTGTTAATAAGAGTACTAATTTTAATTTAGCATTAACTTTAATTTTAATAATAATTTTATTTTGCTTGAGAAGTACAGTATATTTTAAGATGTGTTTTTCCACAATGCTAAATTTACCTGGACCATGCCGACTTAACTCTTATGACTAAACTATATTTGGATTTCTCTTGTTTTTTTTTTTTTCAACAAGAGAGACCCCTGCGAAAATTAGGCAAAATCCTCTTTCCTCCAATCAGCTTATTTTCCCGATGACGCCAAATTTAAAATCAGTCCTATTTTTAGAACGCGGCTACTGTTGTTGTGAAACACAGACTACCAAAAATGACGAATAAATTCCTAAGACTGATACATATTTTATGTTTTATATATGTATATGTATATATATATATATATATATATATATATATATATATATATATATATATATATATATATATATATATATATATATATATATATATATACTGCATATATATTATCACGATGCGTACCAAGTACCTGGTTATTACAACTCTAATCACAGATTTCAAAACTATACCTCACTTCAGCCAGATACCTGAACTCTCATAACAAAAGAATTACTACTGAGTACTCTAAAGGTAACAGTGATCCCTTAAAAAGCTCTTTAATCACATGGAAAATCAAACTAAGTTTATCAAAAGAATGGTGAGGTATCAAATATTAAACAAGAAATATATTAGAATAAAAGGACATCACTCCATCAAATAACATTAACTGTTTCCCTGGTCTTAATTCACTTCAGCAAAACTAAAGGAACAAAACATGTTTATCACTTTACCTTATGCACACAATTAATCCTATTCACTGGTGGTCAATAAATGAAACACTTTAAAATTTTTAAATACAAAAATTCATTGTTAAATTCAAAATTTATCATTATAATTCACAATCTGAAAAATTTACTATTACTTGAAAACAACAAAAAAACTTAATTAATTCTTGAGTTAAATTATTAAACAAAATTAAATCATAAAAACTGTAATTTTTCAAGAAATTAAATTAATCAAGCAAAATTTAAACTATCAAGAATTATTGAATATTTGAAAAGAAAATCTTAATAAATGAAAATTAAATCAAGTATGCAATGTTAAATTATCAAGAAACATTTAAAATGCTAAGTAAATAGATGTTAAATCATCAACAAAAATCAAGAGATTGCAAACACAAGAACACACAAAAATACACAAAAGATTTATCAATAATAATTTCACTAAGGCAAAATTTCCTAATACACCTTATTCTACCATGGTAATAATAAGTAAAATTCACTTTACCTTATACAAGCTTTTGAAAACCTTTGCAAAATCCACAAAACACAATTTTTATCAGGCGCCATTACGAATTTTTACACTTTTCCTACATGCAGATCTCAAAAGTTATATTTAATACTAGTGACCACAAATATTTTACGTTGATAATTACTCTCTTTTTAAAAATGAGAGACAGAGGGAACCAAACTGAACGGTCTCTGAAATAAGAACGAATATGAATTAATCTGAGGATTTGAATATGAAATTCAACAGTCATAAGACGTCATTAAGGTATTTTGGGGACGAGATACGAAAGCAACATGTTTTGAACGCATTCAGGACAATACATGACATAATCGATCATGCGGTCTTATTCTCAAAACTGCATACATGACCAGAGCCATGTATGTAACATTATCAAACAGATGGCAACTGTTATTTCCGACCTGTCATTGCGTGAATTAAAACAAAGCGGAAAACCCAACACAATGCACTATTCTTATCTGAACTGATGACAGATGATGTGAAAGAAACTTTTTGCTAAGACACACGTTCCTAATATACTACGTTTTTATCAGGAAAGAAATTATTAATTCTAAATTACATTATTAAGTCATCTAATGCATTAATTCTTTTGAGATCTGATATGATATTTCAATAATTATTATTATTACACATAATACATGATAAATAAAAGAGTAAATACATCAAAATTATAGGAGGATGTATGTATTACAAGGCAGCATCATTAAATTATATATATAAATATAAATATATATATATATATATATATATATATACAGTGTGTGTGTATATATGTATGTATGTATATATATATATATATATATATATATATATATATATATATATATATATATATATATATATATATATATACTAGCTGACAATCCGGCGCTACCCAGGAAAACTGAATGACAACCGATATTTATATATATATATATATATATATATATATATATATATATATATATATATATATATATATATATTATATACATATACATATATATATATATATATATTTATCTATTTATATATATAAATATATATATATCTCACTTTTTCCCTCTTTCTTCTCCCTAACACCCCCTCTACTCTCTCACACTCTCTCTCTCTCTTACTTCCTCTCCCTCTCAGTCTCCCTCTCTCTCTCACTCTCCAACCACACCTCTTTCTTCTCCCTATCACCACTTCTGCTCTCTCCCTCTCTCTCTCTCTCTCTCTCTCTCTCTCTCTCTCTCTCTCTCTCTCTCTCTTCCTCTTCCTAACATCCCCTCTACTCTCTCTCTCTCTCTCTCTCTCTCACACTTCCTCTCCCTCTCATTCTTTCTCTGCCACTTCCTTCCCAAGCCCCACCCCCTTTGGTGCCATTTATGCCTTATCCCCACGGTATTCTTTTCCTGATAGTAGGTCATATGTAAACCGAAATTAGGTATGATAAATTCGTAAAGTTACTAAGTCTAGGGCATAACCAGCCCCGTTTCAGGGAAGCCCTTCCACCCCCATCCCCTCTGTTGCCCTTTGGTGCTAGTGATGTCTTACCCCCACAGTGCTCTTTTCGAGATAGTAAGTCATATGTATATCAAGCGTGGTTGAAATTGCTCCGTGCGTTTCAGAATGTATGTGGAACATACACACACAAACACACACACACACACACACACATATATATATATATATATATATATATATATATATATATATATATATATATATATATATATATATATATATATATATATATATATATATATATATAATATGTCATTCTTGTGAACATCTGTCAATGAAGCGGTATTTTGAACGTTTATTTTCTATATCTTTTGATTATTTTAAATTAATCTTTTTTAAAGTGGAAATAAACAAAGGAAGCTAGTTCCTGTCTCAGAAAGGGCTTGGGGATAATACTGTAATGGAGTGTATGTGTTAATAGTTGATGTATTCTATCTTTATGCTGAAGCTCTTGTATATATGTATTATATGATTAGTTTGTATTGTTTTTAAAAAATCATAAATAGAATACTTGCCTTACTGATGCGTTTCATAATAATAATAATAATAATAATAATAATAATAATAATAATAATAATAATAATAATAATAAACGAAATCAAATCCAAGAAAATAACAAGAAGGGAAATTATTGCCAAAAGGACATGAAATCCTACGGCGATTACGATGTTCTAAAATTAACCTCTAGGATTAATCCCTCCCCACCCCACAAAGTTATAATCCCTAGTGTGTTCGTGTTTTAAATTCTCAGTCCAGTATAACATGTTTTTGTGGTTATTACTAGGTTTTTCTTTGGTTTTTATTCATTTAAAACATTATAAATTGTCGTTGGGAGGGCAGCATAATATTTCAGATTGTGAACTAAAATTATTTCTTTGTAATTTAACTTGTCTTCTGATACAATTTTGCAAAAAGAAAAAAATATATATATATATATACATATTTATATAAATATGCATTTATATAATTTATATATATATATATATATATATATATATATATATATATATATATATATATATATATATATACTTTACATAATTGGTAATCCATGAGAAATACATTCCATTATGTTTGATCTAGGATTTTCTGATATGCATACATTTATTTATATATATATATATATATATATATATATATATATATATATATATATATATATATATATATAAGAAAGCCCATAAAACACTATTTGAACATTGCAAATTATATATTTCGAGCACTTCCTGTGCCCCTGTTCACTCGTAAAATATTTTACTAGTGAACAGGGGCATTGAAGGAAGTGCTCAAATATATGGTTGCAAATGTTCAAAATGGTGTTTTATGGGCCTTCTTATATTCATATTACACTGTGGTATTACAGTAAAAGACATTCATATATATATATATATATATATATATATATATATATATATATATATATATATATATATATATATATACTGTATATATATATATGCATGTATGTATACATATCAGAAAATCATAGATCAAGCATAATAGAATGCGTTTCTCATGGATTGCCACATATGTAAAGTAGAGTATAACAATATGGAAATAATTTGCATCCAATTTTAACAATGTAAGGCTTACTTTGATCAGTAACTAATCAAAGTGGTAGCTAGTAAGTACATTTTATTAACGAGCGATGGGTTTTTACCTCCAGCTCCATTTTCATTATAAAAACAAGGAAGTCAAGAAAAGCTTACGAAATCCTCTTATGGTAATCACCTTACTTTCATCTACTTTCCTTCAGCTCTCCCATCAAACAATCCCCAGTTTGGGAACGCTCGATATTGCCTCCCATTACCACACTAACTCATAAAAATGAAGTACAGGTAAATACGTTATACTTTGCAAACAAGGTGTTTTTTATGTCTGAGCCCTTGTTACTGGTGTGTCATAATTTGAAAGGATTACTGGCTCCATATTATGCCTCCTACAGATCCTCTTACAGTGATCTAAGCAAAATAAAGAAGATCCGGCGTTTCTTGGAGAAATCCGATTAACAAGCTAGGCTGGTTTCTCATATTACTTTGAAAATACTGAAATGACTAAGGTTACAACTTTCAAAGGTATTGGGTATAACTCGATATATCAGTTGGATTCGAAAAGAGGATTTATTTATATCTGTTCGAAGTAGGCATATACTTCGATGAACTTCCTTTAAAATTTAGTCGATAATTCATCATACGGTAATAAATGAGAGAGAGAGAGAGAGAGAGAGAGAGAGAGAGAGAGAGAGAGAGAGAGAGAGAGAGAGAGAGAGAGTTCTGTCAGATTTTATTTACGAATCATCCCGTTGTAATTTAAACCTGATTTTCTACGGCTAATGTATTGGACTCTAACGTTTATAAGCTTTGGCTCTGAGAACATCTGATGATATTGCTTATTAAAAACTGTATTAGCAAACGTTTTTACGGTATTAAATATGACCAGGGAGAAAAACGAGTTCAGCTAGATCTTATTTAAGATACTATTTCATAAAACGAAGTGGTCACTCACTATGTAAGGCTTTATATATATATATATATATATATATATATATATATATATATATATATATATATTAAGGCTTTATATATACATATATATATGTAAGCCCATAAAACACTATTTAAACGCTGCAACCATATATTTCGGGCACTTGCTTCTGTGCCCCTGTTCACTGGTAGAATATGAACAGACGAAATGTTACAAGAGTGTATATACAAAGCATATATAGGTGTGGCGTTAAGTCTCCGATGGTATGCAGGTGACCGTGTCCTAAGAAGGAGGAGAATAACCAATTCCCTAGTGGTTTTTGGCCTCATTAACTCCCGTTTGGCGACGATTCTGGAGGTCGTATTCTCTGGGCCACCTTCTTCAGAAGCGGTCTGAGGATTAAAGCGTCGATGTCGTCCGATTTCCAATGTCCTCCTGACAAGTTCATATTGTTGGTTTGACTGATGATAGCAGATTCCAGCATCTTTCTTTTGTACGGACAGCTACTATTGAAAACCAGCTCCGCCCCCCTCCAGCTTATGGAATGGCCAGTATCTCTGATATGTAGGAAAATCCCCGAACTCTCCTACATATCAGAGATACTGGCCATTCCATAAGCTGGAGGGGGAGGGGGGCGGAGCTGGTTTTCAAAAGTAGCTGTCCGTACAAAAGAAAGATGCTGGAATCTGCTATCATCAATCAAACCAACAATAAGAACTTGTCAGGAGGACATTGAAAATCGGACGACATCGATGCTTTAATCCTCAGACCGCTTCTGAAGAAGGTGGCCCAGAGAATACGACCTCCAGAATCGTCGCCAAACGGGAGTTAATGAGGCCAAAAACCACTAGGGAATGGGTTATTCTCCTCCTTCTTAGGAAACGGTCACCTGCATACCATCGGAGACTTAACGCCACACCTATATATGCTTTGTATATACACTCTTGTAACATTTCGTCTGTCCATATTCTACCAGTGAACAGGGGCACAGAAGCAAGTGCCCGAAATATATGGTTGCAACGTTTAAATAGTGTTTTATGGGCCTTTTATATTCATATTACACTGTGGTATTATAGAAAAGACATTCATATATATATATATATATATATATATATATATATATATATATATATATATATATATATATATATATATATATATATATATATATATATATATATATGTATTATGTAATGGAGTCCAAGTAAGCCCCATCATCCACAACGCGCCCTTCATCATGAACCTGGCCAAATAGGCTTTCATACTTCGCCTCTGAACAAAGTTTCGGGGGTCCTGGTAATCCCACGGATTTCCCGCAGGGTTTCGGGGAGCTTGTAAACACCAGTCATCGGAGCTTGTGCCGATAGTTGCGCCGCCGTTGTGGAATTGCGCTGTCTCTCTCTCTCTCTCTCTCTCTCTCTCTCTCTCTCTCCTTATTGATCCTTGCAGCCTCCAATTAACTTCCAATTGAAGGGGGGCCCAAATGTTGGCAGCCGCGTTTGGACTTCGTTTTGGGAAGGGGGGAGAGGAAGGGGGGTACGAGTTAAGAATAGGCTATCCATTCGGATTTCTGATAGGAATGATCTCCATGTCGAAGCAAAATTATTCTATTATTCCTTTTCCTTGAATTGTTATTATTATTATTATTATTATTATTATTATTATAATAAATTATTATTATTATTATTATTATTATTATTCTTTTCATAATAATAATATCAAAAGTAATGTAATAATGAACTTTGCATTACGAGCCTTCAAGATTTGTGATCCAGAATATATTAATGACGAAATACATCACATTACGGCAACTTTCAGAAGCCTTAGGTACCCCTCCCACTTCATTGAAAAGGCTATCTCACGTGCCCGCAAGACTTATTATTGCCCTAAGGATAATAACATTAGAGGAAAACCGGATAGACTTTTAACCTTACCTTTTAACCCTAACATAGATATTATAAGTAAATATGTAAATAATAGCCAGGATAATACTAAAATTGTTTTCAAATATACCAACACGATAAGAAATAACCTAATAAAAAACAACAATCATAATAACCCCATAGTACCAGGAGTATACGAAATACCATGTAAAGACTGCAAAGGTAAATATTTCGGAGAAAGCGGTAGAGGGTTAGAAACACGTTTAGTGGAACATAGACGGGCTTTCTCATTACATTCTCAAAATAGTGCAATAGTTACACACGCATTCAATAACGATCATAGACCGGACTGGAATAGAGCCAACATCATTCACAAAAGTAGCAACGTCAACATAAGAAGATTAGTCGAGGGCGCCGCCATAAATATAGGGGAATCATTTAAGGGAAACAAGTCGTTCGTTAACGAGGACCCGCTAGTTAACTTTCATGTAATCAAAACATTTATTAAAGGTTTTAATGTTAGGACAGGCTCCTACTTTCCTTCGTCTGATGCTGCCGTTATCGCCGACATCACCCCGCAGACACCTTATAACAGCCGGGATACCGAGGATGTCACCGCTAACAATGAATTTCATGCAGAACAACAACAACGGGTGAGGAGATCAAGAAGAATAGCCACGCGGAATATAGGAAGAGGAGAAGCAATCACCTATAGTAGTTGGATAGTTGACCGTCCTGCTTGTCGCCTCGTCCGTTGGAAAAGCACATCGTTGGGGTCGTCCACTGGTTCCACACTTGAAACCGAATCTAACATATTTACTTATTATGCCAATAATTTTTAGTTCGACTGAAGATGAACCCAGGCCAGGGTTCGAAAGCTTTTGCAACCTTTTGTAACTTTTTATAAAATTAACAAGAATACCATTGAATATTATTGTGGACCTGATATACAGCATTATTATTATTATTATTATTATTATTATTATTATTATTATTATTATTATTATTATTATTATTATTATTTCATGGTCAGTAAGGATTTATATTATTATTGGAACTAATTTCTAATCTTTATTACTGTAAAAAAATAATAATGTTGGTTATTTTTCCATATAATGTTTGGAGGTCAAGGAACATTATATAATCATCAACACTTAGTAATTTTAATAGTGTTTATGTTATTCCTCTGTACTTATATATAAATTAATAACGATAAAAACACTGAACCCGACGTCTCAAACTTTGTTATCATGTTGTCGTCCTACTTTTTTCATTCAAAAAAGAGCAAAATAATAAAAACCATTAAACAATAAAGCCAAGTAGTAGCCATATGAGACGCAGTTATAGTATCATAAACAATTCAATAATGGTAGTCAAAGCCAGCTACAATAGTAGAATGATTACCGTAAACGGAAATCTGGCGTCAGGACGGGACATTTAGCTTAACTGAAGAGCGCAGTAGCCAGTCAGGAACCAGTACACCTGTTGGTGTTTGTAAAGTAAAATATTTATGACGTTACTTATGCTTGATATCAGAATGAGTACTTATAGTTTGTAATTAAACCAGATACAAAAGTGAGCAATAAGAATAAAAAATATCAATATAAGACAATAATGGGAATTGAAATACGAAATAATTTTTTTTACAGAACAGTAGCAGACAATAACACAAGAGAATGCTACATAAAATCGAAAATTTATGCCATGAAATTGTTAACGCTGAACTTATGCTGATATTCAATAATAACTGCATATATATAATATACATATGTGAGTGTGTGTGTGTGTGTGTGTGTGTGTGTGTGTGCAGTACACACCCTTATTTTGGATACCAAGACCTACTACAGTACAATCAACCATGACATAAGGTCACACGCCCAATGCGGCAAGACCATGCGCGGAGGCCACAAATGCAATTACTCTGCCATGAAGGCAATTAGCCGCCGCCGTCGGTACCTGTAATTAGAAATTATCGTTCCATTAGGACAATATTAGGCGGAGTACGCCGCTGGAGTATTCGCGATTCTTGCAGGAGCGACTCAGTTGCGTTTAACGTAGCGGGCTTCACGAGATAATTGCCGTAAATGACGCGATCAAGGAATATATATATATATATATATATATATATATATATATATATATATATATATATATATATATATATATATATATATATATATATATATGTGTGTGTGTGTGTGTGTGTGTGTGTGTGTGTGTGTGTGTGTGTGTGTGTGTGTGTGTGTGTGTGTACTGTGCTATGAAAACTGTACCAGAAACTGATGAAAGCTTTGCAGCGTATGGCAGGTGCGAAAGAGGAAATGGCTGAGAGAGTGAAAAATGGAGAAATATACGAGGGACTGGCAAAAAATATAGCTATGGAGAAGGGATTATAGTCCAATAAACATACATACAACGTTCACGGTGGGATTTCATTTATAAAAAATATGCTCTAAACCTAATCATCCTGTTTCTATGCCTAATTCGACCGAACTTCTGACTTTAATATATTAAAAAATTCTGATTCACTGAAAAACAAACCAGTGTGCTATTTAACCTGCTAATTTATATCATCAGTGTTGCACGAATAAATAATATATGATTATTATCAAAACCCATGAAGACAATGAAACCGATTGGTGTTGACCTGTTTCAGATTAAGCTAGCTTATGCCAGCACAGGCAGTTGCCATAAGAAAAGATCGTAAGCCTGGTAAAGTGTTGAAAGTTATAAAAGATCTGAGTGTGTCTCTGGACGTGCCCAACCAGCAGACAATAGAAAACAGTTAAAAAATGTTAAACATTTAGCAACGACCGTGTAACCCAACTAGTCTGAGTGGGACTTACAGATTTACTGGTAGCCAGCCCCCTCCCCACCTAAGCTACGACCAGGGTAAACAGGACTGATGGCTCAGAAGGTGAACCTGTCAACCACTCAAACCCTATCCCTTGCTAACAGGAACGGTAAGGTCGTGTTGACGGTGAAATCTGTCAAGCAATGTGCGGGACTCAATTCTGGCCGACCACAATGTGAAGCACAGGTGCAACCAACTGAGCTGTTTTTTGTGCTGCGTTGATTTGGTCTTGTATCAGTGACAAAGGACACATGTACATGTTGACTTGACAGTGTGCGTATGTGAGAGAGAGAGAGAGAAAGAGAGAGAGAGAGAGCGAGGGCTCACTTTAAAACGAGAGACCTGAAATCAATCGTCCTTTGAGGAAGAAACACCTTTGAGACTGATTCCCGAAGGAAAAACCATTGTGTCCTTCTGACTCAAGCAATGAATCACAGATGGGATGGAAGGGTTTAGGGCTAACAACCTCATACCCCCAAAAAGTATCTATATATATTTGTGTATACACACACACACACACACACACACACACACACACACACACACATATATATATATATATATATATATATATATATATATATATATATATATATATATATATATATATATATATATATATATATATATATATATATATTTAAATATATACGAATGCACATATATACATATATAAGTATGTATGTATATTAAAATGTCAATACCTGAATACAGGAAAACAAGAACCGGAGGAAAATACTGGGAGAAATCTTTCCCGGCTGAGGAGGAGGAACCACCTACGCATCCAGGGTCTTCTACCTATTTCGAGCATGGGTCATGCGTTCTCCCCTTTCCCAGGGGAAATATGACTTCGGAGAAAGCGTCTGAGAAATAAGGACAAATTGTTCTAATTCCGAGACCCGAGACCTATTGAGATTTCTATTTCGAAATTCGAATTCGTGGGTAAAAATGCCATGGAAAGTATTGCGGTGGTAGCGCTCTAGAATTTATTATATTTTAAGATTTCACCAAACTAGGTTGGTTGATACCGAAATGAATGAATATATCTCTCATTCAATTTAAATTATATGATAATTATGTATCGTTATTGAAATCTGATTTGATGAGTAACTTAACAAATGACATATTTTGAAAACGAATAATGGAACCCACGTTATATATATATATATATATATATATATATATATATATATATATGTATGTATATGTACACACACACACACACACACACACACACACACATATATATATATATATATATTATATATATATTGTTACTTGCCAGCCTTGGCCTTGGCAACGGAATGGTATGAAATCTCTAACAGTGAAACAAACACAAGTGAGAAAAATGGAAAGAAGATGATTACTAACACTAGGTATTCTTTTTAGTCAAGTTACTGCAAGACGTAATTACACTCAGTTAATTATTAATTTAGTCAATTTACTGCAAGACGTAATGTGAGGTTTAGCATTGCTTTGATGGGACAATCGTTTGCCGACTGTTCCCTTGGTGTATGACTGTCGCCTTGTCTTCGACAGCGTCAGTCAGGTTCAGAGAGGCAGAGTGTCAGAGTCTCGGCAGCAGAGCAGCAAAGAGTGTTATTTGGATGGACAGCAGGTATTATTTACCTGTTGGCGTTGGCAGTGGGAGGATGTTCAGATGACACAACCGTGTTATCCTGTTGAGAGGATTGGTTCCTGTTTAACAGCAAACATGCTGTCTCGAAGACTCAGCCGTGGTCATCTGTTTGGTGGACTTGTTCCTGTTTTACAGCCAGTTGCTGTTTCGGTGGCTTCATGGTGTTTGTCTGTGTTTTTCATCCCCGTCAACAGCTGGGAATGTCTCGACATCCCTACTGAGATTGTCTGTTTTTTTGGTGTTATTAATTTTGCCGCTTGTGTGTTATGTATTATGCTGCTCGAGTATTATTGATTATACTGCTTTTGTATTATGTTTTGTGCTGCTTGTTTTTATATTTATGCTGCCTGTTTGTTATTTATGTAAATAGTTTTGCTGCCTGGGTATTGTTTATTACTCTAGTGTTGTGTATTGTTCAATGGTTGTTTTGAGCATTTTTATTTTACTGACTCTTTTTTTTTGAAGTTCAATGTTTATTTGATTGGTTATGTTTCTGAACCTGACTCACCTGTATATTTTGTAAATAAATTAATTTTAAGATTATTTATTTGTTTTGTTCAGTGCCCTCCCCCTTCATTTGTCTCACTGTCCATCAGTCATTCCAGTCCCATTTCATGTTACTATTTGGAACCTGCTGGTCTCTAAATGATGAGGCCATTACAGCAATTATACTCAGTTAATGATGAATTACATTTACTGAATAATTAATAACAAAAGTTTACAAATTAATTATAACTAGGGGCACATATGATTAATAAGAGATCATAAAGACACGTAATTGACGGTGCTACAAAAGATGAAATTCCTTGTCCTGCTACACATGGATGGATTCAGATGACGAATGAAAGGGCAAGCTGAGATTTCCCGATTTCACTCACAATAAGGGTATCCCTCTCAAAGAGTGTTAGGATCTTTGGTTGTTCTATGGGCGGTACGGTAGTTACCTGTTTATTTATTTGGCTAATCCTCTCCCCTCCCCTCTTATTTTCGCAGGATTGTTGACGTCTGTGGTGGCGTGGCGCCAACTTTTAGTCAGGTTCGGGCAGCAGTAGCGAACAGGTTGTTCTCTTGGGGAAGAGAACTTTTGAGTACCAGCAGCAGTTCGACTTTGAGGACGTTTCTTGGGCAGCCGGTGTTTGGGCCCAGACTGGAGCAGCGCACCAACGAAGATGGTTGTTTGTTGGCCGCAGGTGGAGACCTTGTCGGCAGTTTTGGCTCGGGTGCAGTGGCCCCGTGTCCTTTGTATTTTGGCGAGACGGCAGCAGGACGTCGTGATAATACGGCCTGTTGTCGTTAGTTGGTGGACTTCGCTGGAGATGGCTTTTTTTTTTTTGTATCGACTGCTGCTGGTACTTCTTTTTTTATATAAAGTAATACTGCTTTATTTTTTGTGTTTCGTGGCCCGGACCTGGCTCATTTTGTTATGGTTTTTTTATTTAAGATTATTAAGTTTAATATTAATAAATCTATTTTTATAACCATTTCCTGTATTTTTGTTATTCCTCCTTCTTTGTGTGTGCGAGCTGTCGATTAGCCAGAGCAGCCCCAATATTTTTTCCATCTATAAAGATCCTGTGTTTTTCTTAAGGGCCGAAAACCTCGGTTCTTAACATTGGCGACCGTGACAGGATTGGCTCTGCTCTGGTTGTCAGAGTTTTCACCACATTGGAGGAGGAGGTTGGTTATTTTGGAAAAAAAAAAAATTTTGTAATTTTTTTTTTTTCTGTCGGGGGGGAAGGTGTTAGGATCTTTGGTTGTTCTATGGGCGGTACGGTAGTTACCTGTTTATTTATTTGGCTAATCCTCTCCCCTCCTCTTATTTTCGCAGGATTGTTGACGTCTGTGGTGGCGTGGCGCCAACTTTTAGTCAGGTTCGGGCAGCAGAAGCGAACAGGTTGTTCTCTTGGGGAAGAGAACTTTTGAGTACCAGCAGCAGTTCGACTTTGAGGACGTTTCTTGGGCAGCCGGTGTTTGGGCCCAGACTGGAGTAGCGCACCAACGAAGATGGTTGTTTGTTGGCCGCAGGTGGAGACCTTGTCGGCAGTTTTGGCTCGGGTGCAGTGGCCCCGTGTCCTTTGTATTTTGGCGAGACGGCAGCAGGACGTCGTGATAATACAGCCTGTTGTCGTTAGTTGGTGGACTTCGCTGGAGATGGCTTTTTTTTTGTATCGACTGCTGCTGGTACTTCTTTTTTTATATAAAGTAATACTGCTTTATTTTTGTGTTTCGTGGCCCGGACCTGGCTCATTTTGTTATGGTTTTCTTTATTTAAGATTATTAAGTTTAATATTAATAAATCTATTTTTATAACCATTTCCTGTATTTTTGTTATTCCTCCTTCTTTGTGTGTGCGAGCTGTCGATTAGCCAGAGCAGCCCCAATATTTTTTCCATCTATAAAGATCCTGTGTTTTTCTTAAGGGCCGAAAACCTCGGTTCTTAACAAAGAGATATGTGTTGAATTAACAATAGGACTGGCGAGAGTTGAAGCCCTAATACCATGAAACTGAAGTGATAAGGATTTACTATCACCGTGGCCACAAATGGCACAGCCAATCAGAACTCACTTATATCACACTGCTCACAAATTGGAACCAACTAGCATGTTAATGATGGTGGCCGTGGCTGAGAAAATGCTGGACTAGGGAGCCAAAGGAGTGTTTACTGAGATGAATAGAGAGATATACATGTGGTGGAGCATGGAATTTACTTGGAGGGGTTCGTTAAAAGTTGAGAAATATTTCAGTAGGAGGAAAAACAGGCTGCCAAAATACTCGAGTTGTCTTAGGCTTACTGTAGGAGTCCAACAGAACAATCCAGCATATGGGCATCCTGAACTAAAGCCCAAATACACGGGGCACAGGTTGACGGACCTGTGGAATGGGCAAGCGAGAACAGTGGACGTCCGCTCGCTATCAAAGCCAAAACATATCTGAGAACGAACTCAGTCATGGCGCACCCGACTCATGGCAAGACTGGAGAGCCTCAGGGTCCAATATGGCTACCACTTATGGTGCCGAATGCAATCCTTGTAGCAGCTCCCTCTCACAGCAACCTATAATGAACAAGAGAATGGTGGCAGCGGAGGAATAATACAAGAAGGAAAAAATGAGAGGGGTATACTATATGGGCAGCCATTTGCACTTCATTTACATGGGGGTGGCCATTTTATGAGCAAGAGTTAACCCTGCTCATAAAAGTATATATATAACTGCACCTTCCCAACCATCCAAGCCACCAAACGCTTAATTTAAAGCTGAAAAATTAAACACAGTTCATTTTAGCACTCCCTGACAAGGAAGGACGAAAGGAATACTGGCCCCTCCCTTAATCCATTAATTGTACTCTGTATATCCCTCCCACTTTCTCTTGACTCTGTGACTTTGCGGAGCACTTTGTTTCCAGACACGAGGTTGTGAGGAGATTAAGTATGGCTGGTGGTAGAACAGAGACGGTGGTGCAGATTAAGAGAAAGAACACCGGGTACAAACACCTGGCACTGATACATAAATGATGCATGCGCATAGGGAAATGACACCAAACCCCATCTACCTGTGGATGGCCTCCTAACCCCTGACCGAAGTCATATAAGGGCGTGACCAATGGAACAAGTGATCTGTTACAAAGGTTCTTCCATTCAGTCATACTTCTCATTGTACTAAATTGTCTATTTTCATTTCTAAGTGCCAGTATTTCCTTATTAACCTTGCCTTGTTAGGGCAGTGTTATGTAAATGCCTGTGTTTGAATAATTACATAAAATTGAGTGTTTAAGGCTTCCTTGGCACCCTCTGTGCTTGCCTTGTCCTGTACATATTTTACTGTGTCCTTATTGGATTTAAACCGTAAATCTCTCCGTTTACATAAGGCTTGTTACCCATGCAAATCTCTCAACTGTGCCTTGTATCAGCATCATCACACCAACGGATATACCTTCAAGTGTTCCCAGTTATAATTAACCTCTCAGGCCTTGCCTGTCTGATTAGTTCATGTCATCTTCTGATAGTTCATTTACTGTAAATACACATAATCTTAAACTTACCCTAACGTGTTTACTCACAACTACCTTGTGAGTAGAGCCCTTAGCTCAGTTAAATTCCCCCTTTTCCTTGTTTTTTACGATTTACTGAAACAGCAGCAGTCCGATCTTGTACAAATATCGAGGTAAGTAACGAAATCATTCATTTAGAGTCTATAACTGCCTCATGATCAGCATTTCCCCAGGTTAAATCGTAAAATTGGCGAATAAGCCTTAGATCTTGTAAGCAATGTTGCAGAATTGAACCTTCCCCCCTTGCAACTTGCAGTATCAGCGACTAGCGAAGCTAGGCTGAATGCGAGACAAAGAAGCGAACCTTTAGTGTAAAATCTGCAAGTGCACAGTCAAGGAGTTCCACACAGTGAGTATTTTTATTTAATGTTAGAATAGCAATAAGAAAACGTTAGGCACGTGCATGTAATCCAGTCATCGAGAAGAGAGGGTTGGCATCTGTTACACAAGATTTGATAGCCCCTGCATGAGGGCTTGCATGTTTTTTTCATGTAGGCAAGCTAGGGAATTAAGAAGCATTAAAAAAAGGAAATAGGGTGTGTATTTCCTCCCTGTGTTGTCCAGACAATTTGTCATCTTGAAATTCTAGCTACGCATATGTTAGATCCCATGTGGGTCAGCCAACAAATGTCCATATCACTGGAGCTCAAGAGTTTAATCTCTCTCTCTCTCTCTCTCTCTCTCTCTGGCAGTTAGGAATCCATTAGGCAAATGCATAATTCCTCATTACAGAGTAAAATCTCAGAAAAGGCATAAAATTTATTCAGGCCACGTGAGCTAATAAAAGTGCTTCATATTTGTTTGTACACATTCCTCCGTACAGCACTGCGCAGGATAAATTCTATTTCATTTTAAAGCATTTCCATTCAATAACTGCCCACTATTTCATTCATAAGTGTAAGGAACCTTTTTTTTTCTTTTGTTTATTTGTTTGTTATCTTTCATTTTGCTTAAAGTCTGCTGTGACCATGTGGTCTTCACGTCATTCCCAGTGTAACTTTGGTTAAGCCTAAGAGAAACTTTTTATATTTGGATTCCACTAAATAAACCTAAGTGGGATAATATGTTTGTATAAGCAGGGTCAGTTTCAGAAAAATTCCCACGCTGGTCATTGTCCTTTGGCCAGGTGCGTACCAGACACAAACCCAAGTGGTTATCCACCTGAGCAAACATACCCTTTTCTGGTCATGTGCGAGGTAGGCTAAAATAGGGAAATGTAATTTCGTATGCACATGAACTTAGGCAAACAGCGCCCGTGCATGGTAGAATTAAGTTTTGAACTTACGTTAGGTTGGAGGAAAAGGCTCTTATTATTGGTGGCAAAATACACACATTTATCATTGTCACTTACAAATAATATTACTTTGTGACTTATCCACCTCTCGGTGATGAAATTTATCACTCCTATAAAAATATGTAGAAGTGTACTTCTAAAACGGCTGGTTTCTAACTCACCAGTTTGTATCAGTAAATAAACCTTGCCTCCTCTGCGCCAGTATTCCAGTGTCTCTCAAAGCATTATTCCTTTTATTAAAGGTTCATGCTACATCCTTTTTTTTATTTATTGTTGAGGTTATTATTCTTAATAGTATTATGATGCTCACTGAGTTCCCGAACGTAACCCATATCGGGACTCCCCTAAAAGGAAATTTTTTTCTCTTATCACAAGAAAAACCAATTTCTCGGGAACAGGCAAATGCTCCCCAAACCAAACCCAAATTAACGCTCTAGCAGGCCTTGTCCGTGCGCGAAATAAAACCAAACTTCCTACATCCTCCAGAACAAAACCAAACCAGTTCCCAGCGAACAAATCCATGCCCTACGAGGCGAAACCAAAAAAGGAAAATTCTCAGGAGTGGGCAAACGTCCCCCGAACCAAGCCTTAAGAGTCATGCTATAGCCGGCCAAGTCCGAGCGTGAATCTGAAACCACGCCCTACGAGACAAAAATCAAAAGTCAGTTCCCTGCGAACAAATCACATCCTACAAGGTGAATCAAAACAAAAAAAACAACCTTCATGCTATAGCTGGCCAAGTCTGTGCGTGAAATAAAATCCAATTTATGTCTTTCGAGACATTAAAATTCATTCCTCACGAACAACTACGTCTTTTTCAGGCATATTAAAATTCGTTCATCACGAACAACTAGATCTTTTTCAGACATATTGAAATTCATTCATCACAAACAACTGAGTCTTTTAGACACATTGAGTCGTATTCAGACACCCCGACTCTGTTCATTTTAAACATTATTGAGTCTCTTCCAACATACTGAATCTGTTCATCACGAACAGCCCTGAGTCTTTTAGACATACTGATTATCTAAAGGGTCACGCCCATATAAGAGTTACCTCAAGATGTCTACGACATCCAGAACCCAGCAAAATGAGGACTTCAAGTTCTATATGTCCGCTGGAAAGGACACGGGACTGTCAGGACAAGCCCTGAGGGACTGGGTCCAAGAGAAAGTAGATGATGCCAAAGCGGAAAGAGGTGCAGAATGGCAGGAAAGAGAGAAAGGAGAAGAAGGAAGAACAAGAGAAAAAAGAAGAAGGAAGAACAAGAGAGAAAGGAGAAGAAGGAAGAACAAGAGAAAAAGGAGAAGGAAGAACAAGAAAGAAAGGTGAAGAAGGAAGAGTAAGATAGGAGAGATATACTTACAAAGGAAGAGCAAGATAGGCTGGACAGACTTGCAAGCGAAGAACAAGAAAAAAAAGATAGGATCGAAAAGGAGGAAAAGCAGCGGGCCCATGAGCTCCAGATGGCCCAAATTGGCACTATCAGCTCCTCTCCAGCCCCTGGCGCATCCGCCTTCACTCAGGCTCATACCTTTATGCCCAAGTAGACTGATGCTGAGCCCAAGGTGTGGCTCAATCGGGCAGAAAGGGTCCTTAGCACATACCACTCGCTCCTGCCAAAGTCTCCCTACTCTTGGGAAAATTCCTTAAAGGAAAGGGTCTAATTGCTGAGGCGGATCAAGGGAAATGGTGGAAGTGCGCCAGGTGATCACAAAGGCATACGAGATCACTCCCGAATGCTAGAGAAGATGCTGGAGAGGCCAAATAAAAGAAGCAGGACAGACCTGGTCTGACTGGGTGTATCAGTCAGATAGGGCCCTCTCTAAATGGCTAGAGTCCCTGGGAGTCTCCACTGCCGAGGACATTATCGAGCAGTTCAAGATTGAAAACTTTTTATATCACGCCTCTTCCGCCCTAGTAACCCATGTTTGCAAGAAAGCGCCCACAACTCTAGCGAAGTGATGTCGCCTTGCTGACATGTGGGACACCCATTACACCCATGCAAGCTCATTGGGACGCAAAATATGCCCTCCTTCTTTCACCTCTGGCACCCCTCTACCCAAGAATGGGCACCCGCAGAAGCCTGTTGTAAGTGGGTTCTGCAAGAAAGCCGGACATTCCACAGAGCAGTGCGAAGCAAGCCCCAGGCACCGGCCACAGCACCTTTCAAACCCTCTCCCAGTAATCTACCAGCTAAGAAGCCTGCACCCTCCACAGGGGCAGTGCCACGAAGAGATTACAGCCAGAGCTATTGCACAGCTTGCAAAGTTTATGGCCACTCACCCACATGGGCAAAATGCCCTAATAATAAATCAAGTACTTCCACCATCACCTTGGCAGTTACAAATCCAAAGTCCTTGGGCCCTCCAGCCGAGGGTCCCATGTATGTGGCACCTTCTCAAGGTAGCTACCCCGCACGCCCAGTCAAGGCATTTGATGACTCCAGCGTACAAATTTCCCTCATAAGGAAAGACAAAGTTCCCTATGGAGCTAACATTAACCGACATAAACTCATCACAATTGAGGGTATCACTCAATTTAAAATAATACTCCCTACTGTTCAGTTGAGAGTCACAAGACCTCATAGATCCAAAATCTGCAACCTTGCAGTAGCAAGCTATATTCTTGGAAGTTATGACATCCTCCCGGGAAAGGACTTCCAATTCCCATCTAAGTTACAGCCATCCAGGGGTCCAAATCCTTCAAATCATTCATTAGGCATGAATAAGCCTCAAACACCTGCATTCATTCCACTGCCAGTGCCACCCGAGTACGATGTGCAGTGGCCACCTCCATCAAAATCGATTCCAGATCCCATTCTGGTGCCAGGCCCTGCCCCAGTTTCAGTGCCACTTATGTGCACTGAGGAGTGCCAAGCTTCACTCATCCCAAACGACAAGCACATTCCAAATCAAATAATAGTGCCTGACCCTGCCTTAGTGCCAGTGCCAGAGCATGCCCCAATCTCCATTCAAGAGATCCCAATCAGCATCCCCTCTCTTCTCCCGGCTTGGCTCTGCTACCAGTCCCAGTAAGAGAGATGGATTTTTCCGACCACCGCTGAAGCTCAACCGAAGGTGCGGCCTCGCAACCCGTGCCTGAGCTGGTCATGGTAACCTGCAAGCCTATCACGTCCACAGCGTCCTCTTCCCCGCTTTCCCGGTCCCCCACGGACATGACCATGAGTAAGGATCCTGCTGTGTCTCAAATGGCCAATGAACTCGCTGAACTGCAATGAATATCCCTGCTTTGGCCACCAAAAAAGCTGACGCAGGTGGTATTCCAATGTCCCAGGCTCAGTTCGACTGATTTCCCTACCAAGGAGAACCATCAACCTAAAGAGATCTGAAACAGAAATCATGGGCAGGGTAATGTTAGGTAGTTTAAAGAGAGTTGCTGAGCTCTCCTGGCACCAGTGCAAATCTGGCACAGTGCCACCCTTTTATCCTACAAAGTTCTTTGGCCCCTCTATCCAGAAGGTGAATGCCCGAGTCTTCGCCTGTTTCTTTTCCTTACAATCCTGTATGTTACTCTCTTCCTCTAACATTTTCCTTTGTTTTTCTTCCTCTCTTTTCCCTTTGAAGCCCCCGCATTTAATTCACATCTTACCAAGGCGCAAATTTTACTTTACTTCCCGCTCTGCCAATGCAGAGTGCACACTGACAGACATTTCAGATTCATAAGTTCTATGACTTCCCTCTCATGCCTATAAATGCATGATACATTTTAATATCATATACGCCCAAAACCATTAAGTATTATCATATAAGTGACTCCTTGGCACAGTGCCATTATCCTAGATGTTGGCAGATAATCCTGCCAGCGGAGTCGTGTCCTTTGACTGCTTTGAAGCCCCTTGGGCAAAGGACTTAACCTAAGCCATTTTCATATGCTAAAGAGTATCATTTCGGCATTTTAATCATCACTTTTCTCTAACATTATCAGTTGTCTTCTTTGGTATTCCCCTTGGAATTTAAATCCTGAGTCCGTAACTCGAAACGATCGTGTACTTTACATATTTGTCTGTCTTTCACTGTACTTAGCTTCCTTCTCATGAGCACCCTTGACCTCTGTGCCGCGGCTGGCACTGTGCCGTCGACTTAAGTAACATGGCGACACCTAACGAAGACCGTGTGTACTTCAATGTAACACCTCATCAAGACAAACTAACTCCATGTCTTTGTAACAACTACTGAAAGTTAAGCGCGTGATTATTTTAAGATTTACCTTCAGGAAATCACTTGCAGTTATTGTATTTAACATTTACAATAATTTTCTTATATTTGTAACTGATCGTGTTTCAAAATAACAGTAGCTTATGATTTATCACATTTTAATACTTTTGATAATTTACTCATATTTCTTTTGAGATTTACCTTAAGGAGGTCAATTAAAGTAAGTGTATTTTAATATTTACAGTAACTTTCTTATAGTTGTAAATGTTCCTGTTTTAAAGTAACAGTAATCTAAGTTTAAAACCCTTTTTTTTTTATTCTGCGACTAACGTAAAATATTGAATTCTTTATCAAGTAAGTTTTTCAAATATCTCATATGACGCAAAGAGATTTAGGTTAATAAATATACATGAGTGCCGTTAATGAGGAAGTTAGAGTAATATAAAGCATTTGTCAGCTGAATCCTTGATTTAGTAGACATTTGCACCCAACTGAAGATGCGAGATGTCAACTTGGGCAGGGAGTTGCTACATCTCCCCAAGCATCCAAGCCACCAAACGCTTAATTTAAATCTGAAAAATAAAACAGTATATTTTAGCACTCCCTAACAAGGAAAGGTGAAAGGAATATTGGCCCCTTCCTTAATCCATTATTTGTACTCTGCATATATCTCCCACTTTCTCTTGACACTGGCTTTGCGGAGCCCTTTATTTCCAGACACGAGGTTGTGAGGCGATTAAGTATGGCCGGAGGCAGAATAGAACCAATGATGCAGATTAAGGGAAAGAACACTGGGCATGAACACCTGGCACTGATTCATAAATGATGCACGCACATAGGGAAATGACACCAACCCCATTTACCTGTGGATGGCCTCCTAACCCCTGACCGAAGTCATATAAGGGCCTGACCGATGGAACAAGATTGAGAGACATAGCTGGACACGAGTGAGACACATCTCCCCCTTCCATTCCCGCCTACCTCAGAGAGCC
>NC_089752.1:59214174-59219174 GCF_040412425.1 Macrobrachium rosenbergii | reverse complement strand
GTCTGACACATCAGTTATGTACCCTGCGTCTAATGACGCTTAATAACGCATTACATTACGTAAAAGCTGTAAATAGATAACATAGAATATAAATATCTAAATAACTGACAAAAATCACCGACATCTAAATAGATAACCATATGTATATACATACATATATATATATATATATATATATATATATATATATATATATATATATATATATATATATATATATCTATATATATATATATATATATATATATAAAAGTATGTATGTATATGTATATATATATATATATATATATATATATATATATATATATATATATATATATATATATATATATATATATATATATATATATATATATATATATATAATTATATTCTCAGTGTCTGTTCTTCTAAAGTTATCAAACCTTTACATTCAATTTCTTGACCACTTTTTCTTACACAGAGGGAAAAAGTCTCCGTGAATCGCGTTGATAGTAAAATAGCATCTGGCCTTATTAAAGGGACAGCGGAATGAATCCTCATTTTGATACGACTCCAGAGAATATTGGATAACAGCGTCGAAACTCCCGGATAAATTGTTTCCAGAAAATTTACATAATTAATAGATATAATTACAACGGCTCATAAAAAAGGGGGCTGTAGTTGATATGCATATCACTCCATTACGCTCGTCCATTACACAATGGCATTCTGTTGATAACGGACGATTGCCCGCCGGCTCTTTCATGGCGTTAATGTGAATGCTGTGATGTGCTTATTATCTGCACGAATAATAATGCTTTCACAATGCGTGTATTATAATGCAGATGATTTGCACCCGGCGCTAAAGTGATTTGGGGTTGAATGCTGGGAAAAGAGAGAGAGAGAGAGAGAGAGAGAGAGAGAGAGAGAGAGAGAGAGAGAGAGAGAGAGAGATGCAAATCACTGTTGGATGAAAGCGCGCATACGCGCGGAAACGTACACTTTTTACCTCTGCTCTTATTTATATGGAAGATGTAGAAACATATGCCAGTGGTGGTTAAGTTTTCTTTTTTTGTATAATATTTTATGTCCGCTTTGTATAAACGTAAATACAGAAACACACATTTACTAATATGCTTCCTAAAGTGAGTATTGCTAATTTTAAATTTATTCTATTTCTCTCATCATAGTCTCAAAGAAAATCCGTCTCTGCTTGCTTTGTCCTGCCTGCATTGCACTCCGTAATCCACTTACATCATAACTTTTATTTTTACTCTTCTCTGACTCTCAAACCTAACTCGATGAGCTTCTCTCCGCTTTGTCCTTTTTCCTCGGCTTCCGCTCCCATTCTTCCTTGTCCTTTGAGGAATAACACTCAGAGGTTTAGTTCAAGGTCGTTCGAAAAATATAAATTCCTTCGACATTATATTCTGCGTTATAATTCGGACACGTTAATGTCCCTTTTAGGTGCCTTCATTCAAACAAAAGCTGCTATATTTAGTGCAAAAGGATGAATCATTAACAAAAGGCTCTGAGATGTATGATACCGAAACTATTTGTAGAAGTCAGTTCGTTTAAGCCTCTAAAATGGATTCATTCGAGAAGCAGTGTTATTCTTCAGTTGAATAGGATTAAATATACTGCAACCATAGCATTGTAAAACAATATATATATATATATATATATATATATATATATATATATATATATATATATATATATATATATATATATATATATATATATATATATATATATATATATATATATATATATATATATATATATATATATTTTGTACCTAAAGGTTCCAAGGTCAATAATGAATAGCGGAGAGAAGGGAGAGGTCATCGCTCTGTTCATAATGTCTAGAAAACCGAAAACACACACATATGATCAGTGTCAAACAAAATGCCCACCCACGTTGGACTTTGGGTCCCTGGCAAAGGCAGCTGATGACTTAGACCCTCAGACTTCCTATCCCTAGTCGGCAAAAAGGGTAGGGTGGTGGACCTGCGGAAATCTATCAAGCCATGAGCAGGACCTATTTGGTGAGAAATCGCCAACGATAGATGTTGGATTTTTACCTTTCTTGATTCATGACATTGGCGCAGTCCTAATTGTATTACTGTGCGTAACTGTTCACTGCCTTTAAACTGAAAGACCTAATTCTATGACATGAATATGGACGCACTAAATATCTCATGAGGACAATAAATTGCATATCTACTACGTTACGTTCATATAGCTATTAAAAACACAGAGCTCTCTAGAACCAAGATCTAAGCACGAATATACCTGACACCCTTGAAATGTATGACATTCCAAGAACCTAGGCAGTCAACACCCTTCTCTCTTTAGCTGATATTGATGAAAGATTATAAAGAGATTATAAAGATGATGATGATGATGATGATCGTAATGATAACCTTGATGAGGACATTAACATCATCATACAAAATGCCTCGGTGCGTAATGCCAAAGTTTGTCTGTTGCCAATCTAAACCATAAAATCGCAGATGTTGTTAAGCAAACAGATTCCAGCTGGATCAAGTCAATATTTATTCGTAACACGAAAGTCTGCAGTTCCTAGAATTTGCATTATAAATAAAGAGGGATGTGTTTCGGGCGAAGGTCCTATCTCGTAATTTGACAATTTCATTTGTTATGCTGATGAGTAACTGCTGGCAAACTCTGCTGGATTAATATGATGGCTGTGTGTCTCTCGTATCACTCGACAGGCAAGCATATTTTATATTAATTTATGTCAGTTACCTTCGTACTAACACGGGCAAGCAGTGGGGAAGGGGATAGAGAGAGAGAGAGAGAGAGAGAGAGAGAGAGAGAGAGAGAGAGAATCAAATATACATGACTCCACTTGACAGTCTCTTATGAGCTTTAAAACGACATTAATAAACTAGGGATGATTTCATTACAAGGGAAAGATAATATATGTAAAATTAATCAAATGTCTTTAATCTACGACAAAAGGGAGGAGTTTTATCCTGTCTAAATTAATTTACATCCGAGAAGACTTTTTCATGGTTTGCTTTGAAAAGGAACATAAGCAGTAGTTAGGGGAGGTTCTCTACTGAAGAGATCTTCACTACCCTTTCCAAGCTGCATTTTTTATTCAAACTGTTTTTATCGCTACTGCCATATACTAATTCAGAATGTTGTGGCCATGTGTGAAGTGTATTAATAATTCGATTAATCTTATCGGGCTCTAATTACGCATAGCACTCTTCTGGTAAAATCTTGACGGTTTAATCGTGCAAAAAGATAATAGGGTATTGTAATTGTTCCGTCTGATGATACTTTGTGAGACAAAGTAGGATTTGTCTGCTAGACAAACATTTTTTCGCTCGCGTTTGCTCCTTATTGATGACCTCAAGAACCAATGCATTTGACCCCCACCGATTAGATTCAAGAGTGACAGTATATATACACACACACACACACACACACACACACACACACACACACACACACACACACACATATATATATATATATATATATATATATATATATATATATATATATATATATATATATATATATATATATATATATATATGCATACATAAACGCACACACACACATACACACACAAACACACACAATATATATAATATATATATATACATATATAAACACATATATGCGTTTGTGTGTGTGTGTGTGTATACGACCAAAAGTTAACCCACTTTCAAATCCCAATAACTTGCAGGAAGCGAGCACATTACCCCCCAAGAATCATCTCTCTCCTGCCGACGTTTATCTTCCTCTTTATCCTTCGCTTTCAAGCGATAGGAGAATCTAATCCTCTTCTTCAGCCGGCCAGAGAGAGGGAGAGATAGGCGTCTTCCAGCCCCAGACGTTACCGCTTCCGATCCGCGGAAGAATAATACCAGTGATGCAATTGCGAGGATTTCGCCGCGATTCTAATGATGTTATTGCTCGCGGAAGTCAGTGTGGACTCCTTCGCTTGAGCAGAGCTGGGATATCTATCGACTTTGCGAGCAAATTCATCATTTTTTTTTTTTTTATCGAACGGGTTTCAGTCTTCTGAAGACTTATCGAGATAAAATGTTTCGTTCTCTTGTTGATGGGATACATGCTTATATTTTACTTTTTATGTTTTTCGTCTCAAATGGTGTGGACGTAAGCCTATATTCTGGCATGCACGTGTATGTGTATGTTTGTGTGTGTGTGTGTGTGTATATATATATATATATATATATATATATATATATATATATATATATATATATATATATATATATATATGTAATATATATATATATATATATATATATATATATATATATATATATATATATATATATATAAATATATATGTATATATATGAATATAAATATATATCTATATATATAATGTATATATACATACACACATATATATATATACATATATATATATATATATATATATATATATATATATATATATATATATATATATATATATATATATATATATATATATATATATATATATATATATATATATATATATATATTATGTATATTTATATAATATATATATACTATATATATATATATAAATATATTTGTATTTATATTTTATATACGGTATATATATCGGGGTGGGTGTGTGTTTCAATGTTTGTGCGCCTTGTCTGATTCTGTACAAGTGAATAAATCAGAAAAACCCACAGAAGAAACATAAATATTTCAAAGAATGTTTAAAGACACTGACAAAATGATAAAAGAATAGCAGGATATTTGCGAAATAAAATCTCTTCATTTGAAACAATATGGACAAATGATCTTTTTTTCTTATTTCCCGCCAATAAGCAACAATAATAAATTGATAAGAAGGAAAAAGTCACAACGACAAGAGTATTTCTTATTTTATTTTGGAATGTACCCAAATGGATATTCAGATTTGGTTCACATTACAAAATCGTTAGTGGGCCACACCTTTTTCGTGTCCGTTCATTATTTTTATACACACACACACACACACAGAGAGAGAGAGAGAGAGAGAG
>NC_089752.1:59181674-59209174 GCF_040412425.1 Macrobrachium rosenbergii | reverse complement strand
TATATATATATATATATATATATATATATATATATATATATATATATATATATATATATATAATCAAAGCTACAAACGTCCTTTAATATCAATTCACTCTACCTCGGAAATAATATATATTCATATATGTTACCGAAGGGGAATTTTTAAGTTGATAATAAGTCCACCGTCCCGTGGGATCGAACCAGCGACGGACGAGGAATCAGGACTACAGTGACGCACTAACGAAATCGGCCGATTTCGTTAGTGCGTCACTGTAGTCCTGATTCCTCGTCCGTCGCTGGTTCGATCCCACGGGACGGTGGACTTATTATCAACTTAAAAATTCCCCTTCGGTAACATATATGAAAATATATTATTTCCGAGGTAGAGTGAATTGGATATTAAAGGACGTTTGTAGCTTTCTGATTGTATATGAATCACGGTGATGTGATAAATAGTCATATATATATATATATATATATATATATATATATATATATATATATATATATATATATATATATATATATATATATATATATATATATATATATTACTAAAAGGACCTCATTCAAACTGGATGGTATCTAACGGAGTTTTTTATTCAGAAAAAGTTACAAGCTTTCTTGGACAAACCGTCCACATTATCAAGTATCCATATAATGAGCAGAGGCGTAGTCCGGCTGTATTTATATCTGTGTGCTGGGTACTTTTAATCCTATAATCGCCTAGCTCTTCCTGTGTGACCTCCACCCCCTCATGACCTTGGTCTTTCTCTGATCCCTCCTTCCAGGTGTTCGTTTTCCGTGCGTTCTATTACGTTTTTCTTCGTTTCCTTGCTACTGTGGAGTATACGATTTTTCTAGATATGCTGTCTTCAAAGCCGTTTCCGGTGTTCCCTGCCATCGTGTTGTTGGCGCAAGTTATGAAGGCGTTCTCTACAACCAGTATAGATGTTTTGTTGGTGTTCCTGTACAGAAAACTCATATTTTCCCAGTCTATTCTGTGATCATTTTCCCAACAGTGTTTGGCAACTGCCGAAGTCTGATTATAATGCCTTATGTTCTGCAGATGTTGTTTGCTTCGCTCTTTACATGATTTGCCAGTTTCGCCATAGTACCCTTCTTCACAGTCTAGACATGCTGCCATATATAACCCCCCTCTAATGTCTTCCCCCTCTACCAACTTCTTGATTCTAACTATTTTATTCCTGATGGTGTTTTTGTAGCTGCCTATCAATTTGAAATTATTTAGCTTTCTGTTGATGGGTGTAATAGAGTTGTTGTCCGGGACTGTAATTATTTTTTTTCCTACCAAATGTTCCTTTTCTATCCTTTCCCTCTCCCCAAAATAGTTTTTCCTCGCTTTGATATGTGCCCACTCCCGCCAATACTTAGGGTAGCCTAATCTCCTAAAACTCTCCCTCAGGTAATCCAACTCTTCGTCTAAAAATTCGGGACTGCAAATCCTATAAGCCCTGATGGCCAACCCTGACATTAATCCTATTTTTATTTCTTTCCTATGACTGGAGAACCTATGTATGTATGAATTGGTGTGTGTCTTCTTCCCATATACCTTGAATTTTAAATTCTCCCCTTCCCTCTTGACCAGGACTTCCAAGAAAGGAATTTCTCCCTCCTTCTCTTCTTCTAATGTGAACTTGATGTGTTCATTTAGTTTATTTATGTTTTCTAAAAACTTGTGTAGATCTTCCCTTTCTCCCTTGTAAATAATCAAGATGTCATCCACGTATCTTACCCATTTTACGATATTTAAGTTCCCTTTACTTACTTTGCCCACCTCTTCCTTTTCAAACCATTCCATAAAGATATTAGCTAGAATTGGTGAAAGACTTGAACCCATGGCCACGCCATTTTTTTGTATATAATGGTTTTCGCCCCACTTGAAAACATTAACGCTGAGGGCCGCTGTTAGCATTTTTATTAAAACGTCATGATCTATGTCGCATGTATAGACCCCCTCCTCCATATTCAGACTGTGTGGCACTGAAATCGCTACAAAAGATACGAGAGAGAGACACTGATGAACATCCGTTTCCTGGGTTTGTAGAAGAGATCATGAAGGAAGACATAAGGAAGACAGGTTGTAGAGAACGCCTTTATAACTTGCGCCAACAACACAATGGCAGGGAACACCAGAAACGGCTTTGAAGACAGCATATCTAGAAAAATCGTATACTCCACAGTAGCAAGGAAACGAAGAAAAAACGTAACAGAACGCACGGAAAACGGACAGCTGGAAGGAGGAATCAGAGAAAGACCAAGGTCACGAGGGGGTGGAGGTCACACAGGAAGAGCTAGGCGATTATAGGATTAAAAGTACCCAGCACACAGATATAAATACAGCCGGACTACGCCTCTGCTCATTGTACGGATACTTGATAATGTGGACTGTTTGTCCAAGAAAGCTTGTAACTTTTTCTGAATAAAAAACTCCGTTAGATACCATCCAGTTTGAATGAGGTCCTTTTAGTAATTCTACTAATGCACAGAACAATTGTGTATGTGATAAATATAATATATATATATATATATATATATATATATATATATATATATATATATATATATATATATATATATATATATATATATATATAAGTGAATGTTTGTATTTTTTTATGTTTGTAACTTTGTGTGCTATAGAAATCCCAACCGCTTGACCGATCTAGACAAAATTTGGCAAGTGGCCATCATTTGACCCACCTTAGATAATAGGGTAGGTTTCAAACCCATACCCCATTAGTGGATCCAGGGGGGGAGGCATGGGGCACGCGCCCCCAATGAAAAATAATGACAAAATAATAATATTGAAGATATAGATATTAATAATAAATATAAGAAATATAAAAGCGGAAAAAATAAAAAATCTATTATAGAAATAATAAAATTTTGAGAAAAAATTAATAGCAATAATAATAATAACAATAATCTTAATGCTAATAATAATGGATTCGGTATTTCCTGATAGAACAGGAGATTGCTGTCCATTTCATAATTTCTACTTAAATGCTGAATGATATGAAAAAAATATATTATACTATGATACGACAAAAATACTTCATTTAATTTTCCAGTAGGTTTTACAAAAGTCACCTATTCTCTAACTCTTTTATTGCCAAACCAGTAGGATACTCTATTACTTGAAAGTAAAATACGTAACAGTTTAAGATTTATGTTTGTTGTTGTTGCAGCAAGATGCCGTATTAGTATTATTTCGTACATAACATCACCAGAAAATGAGAGATGGAGAAGATAGATTCAATGATATTTATGACGAAGCGGTGAAACAGGGCGCTGACCTTGATGTTTCAGAAAATGTACACGGTTGGCCAGTAGACAAAAACACCGAGCAAATCCTCCAGCCCCCAACCCACGTGATTATTATCGCACAGCAATTTTCATTCCATTTGTTGATTTTGTACTTAATCAGTTCGGGGACCGCTTTACTAACTACCATTTCATTGCACGCTCATTATGTGCTTTAGTCCCTAGCAATTTTAATAGTAGTTCTTATGATAAGCTGATCCCAGCCTTAGAAATGTATAAGATTATATAATATATCTCAGGGGCCAATAGATCATATAGATGATTATGCATCAAAATATTATATATGAAATTCTCCCTGGAAGGCTGAACTAAAAGAGTCTATTGCCAAGACAGTACTAGAAGCATATGTGCAATGCTCAGAAAGTTACCCTATAACGAAATTATTCTTACCGATATATGGGACACTACCTATATCCCCTGCTACTGCAGAGCGAAGTTTTTCGACCCTTAATTACCTAAAATCATACAAGCGAGCTACAATGGGATAAGAGAGACTGAATGATCTCGCTAAACTGAGCATCTATAGTGAAATGAAGGATGACACAGAACCGGTTATTAAGAGTGTAATTGGTTTATTTTCGAAGAGGGCCTCGAATAAAATAGATTTTATTTTGTAACATATTATCTGATGTTATGAAGATGATTACAAGGAAAATTCTAATTATTATTTTATGCCCTTTATATCCTTCTAATTTGCAATAAAAGAAGTTCCAAAATTATATAGATTTCATAACTTCGCCTGTTCATAAATTACTCCATTCTTCTGAAATCACTGATGATACAAAAATACCGTAACAAACAGGGTCCACAAAAATTCTATATATATAAAAAACATATGCTTGAAAATATTATATCAGCAATATATAACTAACTGACAAGAAGGAATATGGCAGCATCTCCATGTAGGATGTAAGTGCTGGTAGTTTGAATTGATAATTTGACTGACAGAAAATAGCGAATATTTAGTTTTTCTTTGTACAAAAAATTTTAAAGTAACGTACAACTATTGTATTTGTACCATTGATAATGTTGTCATCGCCGTTCTTCTATTCGAATATATTTCAGTCACTTAACATTAAAGTACTCCACATTCCAAAATGCTTATAGGTTATTAATCATCGCATCTAATATTCTAAAGGTGAGTAAATACTTCAGATATCAACTACTGAATTCTAAATAAAATGCATGCATTATCCCTCTCTCTCTCTCTTTATATATATATATATATATATATATATATATATATATATATATATATATATATATATATATATATATATATATATATATATATATATATATATATATATATATATATATATATATATATATATATATATATATATATATATAATATATATTTATATATATACATATACATATGAATATACATACAGGTATATACACACATGTATATATATATATATATATATATATATATATATATATATATATATATATATATATATATATATATATATAAATATATATATATATATATATATACATATATACTGTATATGTATCTACTGTATATACATATACATATATGTATATATATGTTTGTATGCAAAATATGAAAATTGGTGGCCGTCCCATGAAATTTGTCTGGATCCGCTAGTGCACACCCCCTTCCCCTTCCCTTCCCCGATCCCCCTTCTCTTTCCCTGAAACAAGCTCTTCGTTGGGTGAGTCGGTAGAGCTGTGGACTGGAACTCGCTGAGCCGGAGTTCGATTCCCCGGCCGGCTGATGAAGAGTTAGAGGAATTTATTTCTGGTGATAGAAATTCATTTCTCGCTATAATGTGGTTCGGATTCCACAATAAGCTGTAGGTCCCGTTGCTAAGTAACCAGTTGGTTCTTAGCCACGTAAAATAAGTCTAATCCTTCGGGCCAGCCCTAGGAGAGCTGTTAATCAGCTCAGTGGTCTGGTAAAACTAAGGTATACTTAACTTTCCCTGAAACGGGGCGGATGTTGACAGAAGACTTAGTAAACAATGCGGTAAATAAACTCTACGGGTTTATCATGCCTCGTTTCATTTACTCGATACCATGGAAACATACTATTGAAAATGCTTTTCTTTCCTGTGATTAATAGTTCTGTATCAAGGTTTGTGTTTAGGTTTAGTAGGGCGTGTGTTTAGGTTTAATGGGGGGTGTGTTTAGGCTTTCTGGACGTGTGCTTAGGTTTAGAGTGGGGGTGTTTCAGGTAAGTGGGGGCTAAATGAGACAAGTCACCACAGTAATATCTGGATAAAATAGACAGTCAGCACAGTAATACCTGGGGGACAGTCACCACGGTACTGTCTGGATAAATTGGACAGCCACCACAGTAATACTTGGATAAAATGGACAGTCAGCACAGTAATCCCTGGATACAAGGGACACATAGCACAGTCATGTCTGGATAAATGGGACAGTCAGCACGGTAATACCACCTGGATAAAAGGGACAGTCAGCACAGTAATACATGGATAAACAGGACAGCCACCACAGTAATACATGGATAAATAAGGGACAATCAGCAAAGTAATACCTGGATAAAAGGGACAGACAGCACAGTAGTGACTGGATAAATGGGACAGTCACCACAGTAATACCTGGGGGACAGTCACCACAGAAATGTCTGGATAAAATGGACAGTCACCACAGTACTACTTGGATAAAAAAGGAAATGCAGCACAGTAATACCTGAATAAAAGGGACAGACAGTATAATCATACTTGGATAAATGGGACAGTTAGCACATTAATATCTAGATAAAAGGGACAGACACCACAATAATATCTGGATAAAAGGAACAGTCACTACAGTAATACCTGGATAAAAGGGACAGTCAGCATAGTAATACCTGGATAAATGGGACAGTCACCACAGTAATATATATATATATATATATATATATATATATATATATATATATATATATATATATATATATATATATATATATATATATAAATGGATGTATGTACGTGTGTGTAGCCTATGTGCCAGCATAACTCTGAAGTGCATTGAGCAATTTCAACCAAACTTGGTATACATATGACTTACTATCTAGAAATCAGCACTGTGGGGGTAAGACATCACTAGCACCAAAGGTCACAGAAAGGGGTGGGGGTGGGAAGGACTTCCCTGAAACAGGGCTAGTTCTGCCCGTGAATGGAGCGGGGTATGCCCATAAACTTAGCAACTTTACGAATCTATCATGCCTATTTTCGGTATACCTATGATTTACTATCTGGAAAGTATACTATGGGGGTAAGACATCCATTGCACCAAAGGGGATGGAAGTTAGGAAGGGGTGAGAGAGAGAGAGAGAGAGAGAGAGAGAGAGAGAGAGAGAGAGAGAGAGAGAGAGAGAGAGATTATCAGTTGTCATTCAGAGTAATCCCGGACAGCGCCAGGTTGGTCAGCGGGTTCCAGGTTAAAAGGGACAGTCTCCACAGTAATACCTGGATGAATGGAACAGTCACCATAGTAATGCCTGGACAAATGGGACAGTTACTCCAGTAATATCTGGATAAAAGGGACAGTCAGTACAGTAATACCTGGATAAATGTGACAGTTAGAACAGTAATACCCCGATAAAAGGGACAGTTACCATAGTAATGGGACAGTTACAACAGTAATATCTGGATAGATGGGGGCAATCAGTACAATAATATTTGGAGAGTAGGGACAGTCAGTACAGCAATACCTGGATAAAAGGGACAGTCACCTCAGTAATATTTGGATAAAGGGGGCATCCACCACAGTAATTCCTGGGTAAAAAGGACAGTCAGCACAAGGAGGTGCAGGAAAATTTTTGTCCTACAGAGTTTCCCAGGCAGCACCGGGTTGGTCAGCTAGTGTATGTATATATATATATACATATATATGTATATATACATATATACATCGGACCGCCTGGCCGATCTACAAGAAATTTGGCACATGGCCATCACTTGACCCAACTTACATAATAGGGTAGGGTATTCAGCACAAGGAGGTGCAGGAAAATTTTTCCGAGTCCTACAGAGTTTTCCCTGGCAGCACTGGGTTGGTCAGCTAGTATATAATATATATATACATTATATATACATATGTATATATATATAAAAGTGAATGTTTGTATGTTTGTTTGTATGTTTCCATGCAATAGAAATCTGGACCGCCTACCGATCTAGATGATGTGGCCATCATTTGACCCATCTTAGATAACAGGATATATTTCAAACCCCTACCACTGCCCCCTTCCCCTTTCCCCCTTCCTTTTATGTGGTAAATAATCATACCTCATTTCATGTACTCGAACTACAGAAATATATTACCGAAAATGCTCTTCAGTCACCACAGTAACACCTGGATAAAAGGAACAGCCAGTACAGTAATATTTGGAGAAAAGGGAGAGTAACCACAGTAATAACTGGACAAAAGGGACAGTCACTACAGTAATACCTGTCACTACAGTAATACCTAGATAAAATGGTCAGTCACAACAGTAATACCTGGATAAAAGGGACGGTCACCATAGTAATACGTGGATAGAGACACAAAACAGTAATACCTAGATAAAAGGGACCGTCACCACAGTAATTTCTGGATAAAAATGACAGTCACCACAGAAATACCAGGAAAAAAAATAAAGACAGCACAATAATACCTGGTTAAAAGGGACAGACAGCATAGTAATACTTGAATAAAAGGGACAGTCACCACAGTAATGCCTGGATAAAAGGACAGACAGCACAGTAATACTTGGTTAAATGTTGTTTATCATACCGTATTTCACGTACTCGAGGTCATAGAAATATATTATTGAAAATGCTTTTCAGTCACCACAGTAATACCTGGATAAAAGTGGCAGACAGCACAGTAATATCTGGATAAAAGGGAAATGCAGCACAGCAATACCTGGTTAAAGGTGACAGACTGTTATACGTTGCGTTAGTTTAGACTACCTTATAATCAATTCCATTTTATGTTCTTATAGTGACGTCTTCATTACGTCATGCCCATGGCAGTTATGCCGCTGAATTTCAAATCAGTGTTTATATCAGCTGTATAGAGAATACGTCTCTTTTCAAGCACTCGTCTTTTCCTAAACCATACGTACGGTATACATTAAAATTGAAGTCATGCCTTTACCCTTACAGAGAATAGACTGTACATTTGCAATCATTAAGTGAATTGAGATACTTCAGTTGGCGTCGAGGATAATACGCCGGTAAAAGTAATTGTATTATACATGGCTAAGCAGTATCTGGCATTCCATCCTAACTTAGAAACTGTGGTGGAGTTTCTTAACGTTTCACAGTTCGATCTGCTGATTAGCTGCGGCAAGCTGGAGAGGATAGTACTAAGAAGGCTAGTATTTTGGTAAAATCTCTTCCTGTACATGTCATTACTGTGTCCAGCGGAGACTTAAACCAGTGAAACTGTCAGCTGCCACATACGAAAATATCAAAGTAAGGTCAACTGCTCAGTATGAGTTTGAAAAGAATGTAATAGGTGCAACGGTACAATTCCTGAATAGGAAACAACTTTCTGATGAATCTATTGAAAGCTATGCCCGTGCATTAAATGTCTTGTGTTCAAATTGTAATTATAAGGATTGTTACCGGGATAAGTCTCTGCGTGATGCATTTGTGAGTGGCTTAAGGTCTGCCAGTATTCTGAGTGGTTTGTTACAAGACTGTGAAAACAAGTCATTTAACGAGTATGTTGAGAAGGCGAAATTGCTGGCAACATTTTCTGCTGATGCTCAGGATATAAAGCCAGACTGCAGTCATCAGGCAAGTTACAAAGTTAGTGAACATAGTCCTAAAGGTATTAAAAAGTTCCTACTACATATGTTTGCATAAGGTGTGGTCAACAAGCTAAACACTTTGTTAACGATTGTTATGCTCTAAATTTGAAACGTGATAAATGCCGGAAAACTGGACACCTTACTAGATGTTGAAAATCCTTTGCACATTCGTCACATGCAGTCTCTGAAGCAACTCCGAGAGATGCGGCATCGACTCAAGGAGACCTGGCAACGCAGCATAAGGGGATGACGCGCTATGAGCAGACGGATGTTAGTGATGCAGACGACAGCTGTGTGCTGTCAACGAAAATCGAAATTCTTTTTTAGAATAAATTCTACTGTGTCTATGTCTAATTCACCATATGTGTTGAGCTGCTTTATTAATAATCAGAAAGTCGATTTTGAAACTGACAGTGGAAGTCATGTTTCTACAATATGTCAAATTGATGCAGCCAGAGCAGGTGTTACTTCTCAAACAAAGCACCGTGTGCTTGGATACCGCGGAAATGCTATAAAGTTACAGAATGTGGAGAAACTTATGTAAATGTGACTGGTCACAAAATGCTGAAACACAAATTCTTAGTCGCAAATTCCGATAATATTAATCTGTTAGGTGGGGATTTATGTCAAAAGATGGATATTAAACTTGTTACCTGATGTTATGCAACATTCTTACAAGGTAAATAATGTAAATGTGAGTAAATATGATGACGTCAGGAATAGTATTTTGTCTGAATTTAAAACATATCTAGCTGATGAATTTGAGTCTGACATCAAACATACTATCTCTTTAAATGTCATGTCTGATGCAAGGCCAGTTTTTGCAAGAGCTCGACCTGTTCCATTGCGTTTACAAAGCTTACAAAGCACGGTAAAAGAACAGCCTGACAGGTTAACTGCTAGTGGTAATATATGTAAGGTATATTCCAGTGATTGGGCTTCACCCACAATTAATGTTGTGAAAGATGAAAATAACATGAATATGTGGTGATTTTTCAGTTACAGCAAATAAATTCCTCGATCAAGTGCAGACTCCTTTACCTTCTAATGACGAGGTCATTGCACAAATTGGCTCTGCAACAGCTTTCTCTAAAATCGATTTGGCACATGCATTTTTACAGTAGCCGATAGATGACGAATCTAAGAAATATACAATTAACACTCGTGAAGGGTTATATCGATATAATTTCCCCCATTTGGCTTACGGGCTAGTATCGGTATATTCCAATCATTTATGTTACAGTTACTGAATGATATTAATGATGTGATTATTTACCAAGATGATCTACTTATTTTGTCTCCTAATATTGATGAGCATACTGTTACCTTGAGGAGAGTATTAAATATTCTTGAAGATGCTGGTATCAAATTTAATAACAATAAATGTTCCTTTTTCACAGATCAAGTGCATTATTTGATGCCCCTGCACCCCAAGGCTTGAAGCAATTGCAAGCATTCTTGGGACTTGTAACTATTATAAACGGTTTATCACTAATTTCACTGAGGAGTTTGCACCATTGTATAAATTACTGCATAAAAATGCAAGATTTGTATGGAATCAATAACAACACAAATGCTTTGATACTGTTAAGTTATTGTTTACATCTCATAAGGTTCCACAGTTGCATAATCCATATTATGAAACCTTGTTGGATAAGACGGTTCAGGACATGGGATGGCAGCTGTACTGATGCAACGTAAAGATATGTACTCTCAGTAGTTGCCTGTAAAATTTGCGTCCCGTCTCTGAACAATGCGGAGAGTAACTACTCAAATACTGAAAGAGAAGCATTGTCTGTGGTGTTTGGGTGTGAAAAATTCAGAGAATTTCTTCTTGGTTCAAAATTCATCATTAGAAACGATCAACAACCTTTACGTAAACTGTTCCCCCATACAGCAGGAATATCTTTTACATGTTCTACTAGCTTACAGCGTTGGTATTTAAGACTAGCTCAGTTTGATTATTGTTTTGAATATTCAAAAGGCACGAATAAGGTCAACAGTGGTTGCTGAAGAAGACTACCTCCACCTGAATATGGTCATGATTGTGAGCCATATGAACTAATCTGTACTGCAAATTCCCTCTCTGATATGAATATAACCTGTGTTGAATTTCAAAAGGAAACTGATAAGCATGAAAGTTTATCTGAATTGAAACATTATATAAAATATGGTGTCCGTATCAATGCCAAGTCTAACTCATCGCCATATAAGAATGTTCTGAAGGATGTGTCTATTATGAAAGGCTGCATTCTATATCAGAATCGTGTTTTAATTCCCCATTCTTTACGCTAAATTGTATTAGAGAAATTTCATGTAGGCCATCCAGGAATATGTACAGTAGTATGAAATCTGTGGTGCGCTCTCTTATCTGGTACCCTAACATTGATCATGACGTTGATAGGCTGATTAAAAATTGTGATTCGTGTCAGTCTGTTCAAGCAAGGCCAAGTAAGAATCAACATTCATTATGGCCTACTCCACCGAGGCCTTGGTCTCGTATTCATATAGCCCATTTTTCCTATGAATCTCATACATGTCTTACTAAGTATATAGTAATAGAAATAGTGCATAATATGAGTGCAAATGAAACAACTGACGCTTTCCGTTTAGTGTTTTCACGTAAAGGGTTGTGTGACACACTTGTATCGATGTTTCATTGCCAGTCAGTTTAAACAGTTTCTTGATAATAATGGCATTATTCATATAACTCCTCCTCCGTATTCATTATCAAGTAATGGTCAAGCTGAGAGGGGGTTAAGGGTTGTAAAAGATTTGCTTAAGAAAATATCAAAGTGATGAATTATTCAAAACTCGCTTAGCTCAAGTCTTATTCCATTATCGTACTGTTCCATACTCTGTTACTAACATTCTCCCATCGGTGTCCTTGAATAATAGAAAGGTTGTATCGGTCAAAGATAGAATAAACCCTAAATTTGTTACTAACAAACCTTCTTGTGAATTCAAACAAATAATCAGTTGGAGGTAGGTGATAAAGTTCTGGCACTTAACTTGAGAGATGGTCCGAAATTGTTTCATGGTAACAATTGTTCAGAAATTAGGTGTAAATGTGTATAATGTTCAATTTCAGGAACTAGATGTCACATGGCAACATTATAATCAATTACTGTCAACCGTTGGTTCAGAGCAAAAGAAAAGCATAAATAATGAGTCCCGTAGTTTATCAACCGCTAATGAATTACCTTCTCATCAATCCATAGTGCAACCTTTTATTTCTGTTGGGTCCTCTATTAATGCTTTGCCTAACAATGACATAAGCTACCAACTATTAGGATCCGTAGTGATATTCCCGTAGCATATGTGCCTCCTATCAAGCGTTCAGTTTGAAATAGAAAAACTGTAATATGTTATGGCTATGATGAATATTAGAGCTGTAACTGTATATGCTCATTATAAATGACAGCCAATGTCATTCTTCCATTCCAATATTCTGATATTGTTTTATTTTGTGTTGTTTTCATTTAGAGTGGAGCAAATGTTATATGTTACGTTAGTTTAGTTTGCCTAATAATCAATTCCATTTTCTATTATTATAGTGACATCTTCATTACGTCATGTCCATGGCAATTATGCCGCTGAATTTCAAATCGGTGTTTGCAACAACTTTATAAAGAATGCATCTCTTTTCAAGCACTCGTCTTTTCCTAAACCATACGTAAAGTATATATAAAAATTGAAGTCCAGCCTTTACCCTTATATAGAATAGACTGTACATTTGCAATCATTAAGTAAATTGAGATACTTCACAGACAGCACAGTAATACCTGTATAAAAAGGACAGTCGTCACAGTAATACCTCGATAAAAGGGACAGTCTACAGAGTAATACCTGGATAAAAAAGACAGACAGCACAGTAATACCTAGATAAGAGGGACAGTCACCAAAGTAATACCTTTATAAAAGGGTCAGTCACCACAATAATAACAGGATAAAAGGGACAGTCACCAAAGTAATGCCTGGATAAAAGAGGCAGAAAGCACAGTAATGCCCGGTTAAAAGTGACACAGCAAAGTAATACCTGGTTAAAGGTGTCAGACAGCACGGTATTACCTAGATAAGAGAGACAGTCACCAAAGTAATACCTTTGTAAAAGAGTCAATCACCACAGTAATAACTGGATAAAAGGGACAGACAGAACAGTAATACCTGGATAAAAAGGACAGACAGCACACTAATATCTGGATAAATGGGACAGACAGCACAGTACTACCTGGTTAAAGGGGACATACAGCATAGTCATACCGGGTAAAAGGGACAGTCACCACAGTAATACATGTATAAAGGGGACAGACAGCACAGAAATAACTGGATAAAAGGGACAGTCAACACAGTAATATCTGGATCAAAGAGACAGACAGCACAGTGATACCTGGTTTAAGCACAGACAGCATAGTAATACCTGGATAAAAGGGACAGTCACCACTAGTAATAGCTGGATAAAGGGAACAGACAGAACAGTAATACTTGGTTGAAGGTGACAGACAGTACAGTAATACCTGGTTAAAGGTGTCAAACAGCACAGTAATAGCTAGATAAGAGGGACGGTTACCCCAGTAATACCTCTATGAAAGGGTCAGTCACCACAGTAGTAACTGAATAAAATAGACAGACAGAACAGTAATACCTGGATAAAAGGGACAGTCACCAAAGTAATATATAGATAAAAGGGTCAGTCACCACAGTAATGCCTGGATAAAAGGGACAAACAGCACAGTAATACCTGGTTACATGTGACAGACAGCACAGTAATACCTGGATAACAAGGACAGTCATCACAGTAATACAAGGAAAAAATGGACACTCACCATAGTAATACCTGGATAAAAGGGACAGTCACCAAAGTAATATATAGATAAAAGGGTCAGTCACCACAGTAATGCCTGGATAAAAGGGACAAACAGCACAGTAATACCTGGTTAAATGTGACAGACAGCACAGTAATACCTGGATAACAAGGACAGTCATCACAGTAATACAAGGATAAAATGGACACTCACCATAGTAATACCTGGATAAAGGGGACAGACAGCACAGTAATAACTAGAGAAAAGGGACAGTCAACACAGTACTAATACCTGAATAAAAGGGACAGTCGGCACAGTAATAACCTGAATAAAAGGGACAGTCAGCACAGTGATACCTGAATAAAAGGGGCAGTCACTACAGTAATACCTGGATAAAAGGGGCAGTCACCACAGTAATATTTGAATAAAAGTGGGTCACCAAAGTAAATACTGGATAAAAGGGACAGACAGAACAGTAATACCTGTATAAAAGGGACAGCACCACAGTAATTTATGAATAAAAGGGACAGTCACCACAGCAATTTCTGGATAAAAGGGACAGTCACCACAGTAATACCTGGACAAAAGGGATAGACAGCAAAATAATACCTGGTTAAAGGGGACAGACAGCATAGTCATACCTAGATAAAAGGGACAGTCACCACAGAAATACTTGGTTACAGGTGACAGGCAGTACAGTAACACCTGGCTAAAAGGTGTTAGACAGCACAGTCATCCCTGGATAAAAGGGACAGTCACCACAGTAATACCTAGATAAAAGGGACGGTCACCACAGTAATACTTGGATGAAAGGGAGAGTCACAACAGCAATACCTGGATAAAAGGGACAGACAGCACAGTAATACCTGGATAAAAAGGATAGTCACCACAGTAATACTTGTCAGTTCACCCACAAATGTTCGAGGGGTCGATGTTCGAATGAAAAAAGTAAAATTGTCAGTCGGACCATCAACACAAACCCCTCCCCCTCTCCCTTCTCCCTCCCCTCCCCTTCCCCATCCCCCTGCTTTCTCCTATCCCCTTTACCTTTTCCCTCCCCTACATGCAGACTGTCATTCAGAGTTTTCCCAGACAGTGCCAGATTGGTCTCCTATATATATATATATATACATATATATAATTTATATCAGTTGACCAACCCGGCGCTGCCTGGGAAAACTCTGAATGACAGTATACGTGTATGAAAGGGAAAAGGTAAAGGGGAAGGGGAGGGGTTTGTGTTGATGGTTCGACTGACAGTTCTACTTTTTTCATTCGAACAGTTGTGAGTGAACTGATAGGTATCACTGTGGTGACTGTCCCTTTTATCCAGGTATTACTGTGCTGTCTGCCCCTTTTATCCAGGTATTACTGTGATGGTCGTTCCTTTTATCCAGAAATTACTGTGGTGACTGTCCCTTTTATCCGGGTATTACTGTTGTGACTCCCTTTTATCCAGGCATATATATATACGAGTATATATATACGAGTATATATATATATATATATATATATATATATATATATATATATATATATATATCAGTTGACCAACCCTGCGCTGCCTGGGAAAATTCTGAATGACAGCATATGTGTAGGGAGGGGAAAAGGTAAAGGGGAAGGGGAGGGAAATGGGAGGGGAATGGGAGGAGGAAGGGGGATGGGGAAGGGGAGGGGTTTGTGTTGATGGTTAGACTGACAGTTCTACTTTTTTCATTCGAACAGTTGCGGGTGAACTGACAAGTATTACTGTGGTGACTGTCCCTTTTATCCAGGTATTACTGTGTTGTCTGTCCCTTTTATTCAGGTACTATTGTGATGGCCGTCCCTTTTATCCAGAAATTACTGTGGTGACTGTCCCTTTTATCCAGGTATTACTGTTGTGACTTTCCCTTTTATCCAGGTATTACTGTGGTGACCGTCCCTTTTATCTAGGCATTACTGTGGTGACTGCCCTTTTATCCAGGCATATATATATATATATATATATATATATATATATATATATATATATATATATATATATATATATATATATATATATATATATATATATATATATATATATATATATCTGTTTGCTCTCAATCATTCTCAACTTTAATTTGCCCCTACTGTGATTTCAATTACTGGTGAGAACGTTTCCTTAATCCACAGGCCCCCAGCAAGCTGCTTTGAGGGAGTCAGTCCACTCTTGCCATGCAGCCTCACTGCCCAACTGCCAGCCGAATCTTGGACCGAGCTGGCCCTCATTTTCACTCTCACTCAGAATACTGTGACCCTTGAACCAGATGCCATCTTGGAGAGCTCAGATCTACTTCAGCCAGGGATCTTTCATCAGGCATCACAAGGAAGCAAATCACGGCATGCCCCGGAGGGGGAATGCTTTTGCCAGAGTTCTTTATCTTTGACTCGATATCTCTCTCTCTCTCTCACATTTCACAACTTAATTCAGTCCCTGTTATCTTCGACTTAACAACCAGTGTAAATACCCATGTGTGTATGTTTCCTTGAGACAGTGCATAGAGTGACATACTTCCTTAGCTAGCAGTGAGCAAGGTAATACAAATCTCTCCAACTTGTGTGTTAATTCGTTCTAAAAGAGGTCGTAATTCGTTAGGAGTCTCATCTGGAATTATTTCATTTCCAGGAGTGATATCAGTGTTGTTTACCCAGTGGACATTTTCCTGAGTTCCCCATTTTCCAGAGGAATCCACCCGAGCACGGGCTGAGATAATCGCATTGCTAATTGGCTTAATCTACCGCTTGCACGTGGTCCATTTATGTACATGTTAGACTGATGTGTGTAATCTCCCATCCCATTAATTGCTGTTGTACATTACTTTACATGTCCCTTTTGTAAGTGAGATCTGTCCAACATTGCCACTTTTGATTTATCTTCTTATGTCAAAAATAAAGTAGTGTTGAAACGCAGTCTCACTTGGGTGACCTTCCAATTGAAACCCACTCTGTTTACAGTCTTTCGAGGGTTTTGTTTCTCAAGGCTAGATTTAGCTAAAGTAAAGTAAATTCCATTTCCCCTCGAAAACCTTGCCAGGATGTTGCTAATTAGTGGGACAAGATTTAATGTAAAAATTCAAGTAAAATTACCCCCCATCTTTAGCAACTGAGACAAACTTGCATCAGTCCTCAAAGGAAAACTGGATCAGGAAAAAGTAAGGTATTTCTGTTTTGAACAGAATATATTTTTTTTAATTTGCGCTCCTGAATAGGAATGTGCAAAATAGTGAATAATGCATGCTATATTTTTGTGAATAGGAAGTGTCGAGTCATCACTTAAAGAATTTAAAATTCACGCAAACCTGTGAAGACTGAGAGCAAAGCATGGGAAAAAAGTGAGTTATTTGCATGATAGCAAATTAGCTAGGGAGCCTTGCATGCGGCAAATTTTGCATGAAATTAGTTAGCCTTGATAGCCGGTCAGGAATTGGCAAGTTGCAATCAGTGAATGCATACATCGAGAGGAAAGTGCGCAGTTTTTCTTCGATTTAGGCAGTGGAATTTACTACCTCTACGTAGGTAGGAATTACCACATTGGCAACCGCTACTATAACACCAGGCACAACAGCCTCGCTCTGCTTCATCTCCCGCACTCGTACACCTTTTCAAAGTTCATCGTTCATAGAGAGTAGCTTTATTTTCAAAAGCATCATTAACGTAACGTCTGTTCGTACGTAATTCACGCTGAATAGATCTGTGTATTTAACTTTGTATCTTGTAAATAGAAAAGAGAACTTAGTGAGGGCGTGCGTACGCTTGTTCATACACACGGCTGGCAGGTGGCCAGTCATTCAACCTGTGCAAACACATGGGTGCGATTGACCTTGAACTGTCAAAACAGAGAGGTCATCTTGGAGTAGCTGTCATCTGTCAAAAGCGCCGCCGCGGTGTCATTTCATTCACGATACGCACCGCTACTTTGTATATTTGCACAAGTTTAATTGTCATCATTGTCACAGAAGTCTTTCACTTTGGAGTTTAAAGAAAAACACGCCTTTATTATCTTAAATTGAGAGTGCAGTAATTTTTCTTTTGCAAAGAACGCAAACTTCAAGTATCCATTCATACGCTACATTAACTCATTCCGGTCGAGAGAGAAACCTTGTACATTTATAACTTCCCCTCCCTACTAGTACATAATACGTCACTTGTTTACCCAAACTATTGAGGGGCATGTTTTGTTAACATTTGGTTATATATTACTCGATACAAATACAACCAATGCCTTACAATAATCGAATACTGCCTTCGAGTCAGCAAACCCAAAATTTACGTGTCAGATAAATCTCTGGAATAGCGACTCCTTAATTAAAGTGTTGGAAAGAATGTTTCATTTAATTTCTCTCTATTACTTGCACCATTGCAAGTCCCTTCACAAATACAAATACAAGCCATTGCATTTCTGCAACACAGCCTTGTCGTGCGAATATAATTAATGCCGAAATGAAAAAACCTATTGCAGGCATAAATATAAATTTACAAACTCACTAGTAGCCTGTCCTTAAACATTTTACCCTTGCACTAATTGTGCTTAATTATTTTTGTGTTGCTACACAGCCAAATCTAGGACCCTTTTTCGTCCAGAATGTCGATTTAATTATTTAATCTGTTCTTACTGAGCAAAATCTTTAATTATAGCCGGCTCTGTCCGTGCCTGTTAAGCATTTCTGTATTTTTATACACAACTTACGTATGTGCCGACGTCCACTACGTGTCAGTTAATCAACTGCTTTCAAGCACCCAGCCTATGCATGATTGGCTACATTATTGATCGCCTCGTGTAAGCTTAACCTAACTATTCTTCATGACCAAAACTCACTGTTCTTTGTAACAGCACTTATGTGCCTTTGAATTATTCAGTTCTTCGTAACTCAATCACATTTGCACGCAAGTCTCAGTGTCATATCTGTTATTCGGAACCACATTGCACATTTAGTGCCTCAAACCGTGTGCGTTAACGAGCACCGCTTCCCACAGGGCCTGCGGACAGTGATACCACAGAGCCCCAACCTCCTTAGTTTCCAGAGCTCACAGCCCATCAGTGCCAAACAAACCCAAGGGAATTTCCCTTCCAATGCCACCAAGCCTCGGTGCACTACCAAGAGTAAACCACCTTAGGTGCATTCAATTTGCTTCCTTAATTCACCAACACTGCCCAGTTCATAGTGCTATTTTCCTTCCATGCAATTGCTTGCACAGCCCAGCTATAAGACTTTGCCTGTGTGCATGTTCAGCATTAACCGTTCCTTGTGAACCACATGGCACCTTTGTGCTACCCACAACACTTGTGTTTTCCCACATGCCCACTCAGCGTGTCCTCCCACACCTGGCACCACAAGTTACCGTTGTGTCCGTGAGTGCCCTCATTCACGCTCCTAAGGACAACTTCCATTTAGTGTAGCCTTTATCCGGCACACTTATCAACAGTGCCACCTTATCACAGGGGTATTCCACCTACACAGGTCACCCATCCTAAGGGACCCTTCCATTGGGATTGACCTACCGCAGGTGCTTTCTCATTTTCGCTTTGACGTTTGAAGAAATTTCCACTCAGCGTACGACATTAGAACTATGTCAGTGGAAGACTACAAAACCTTCTTTGATAGGGGAAAGGGTATGACCTTGAAAGGAGAGCAGCTGGCCCCTTGGGTCCAAGAGCAGGCCATGGCCACTAAACAGGAGAGAGAGGAGAAGGAAGAAAAGCAAAGGTGGCATGAGCTAGCTTTGGGCCCAAGTGCAAACAAAAAAGAAGAGAAAGGTAATATATATATATATATATATATATATATATATATATATATATATATATATATATATATATATATATATATATATACAGGCAGTCCCCGGTTTACGACGGGGGTTCCGTTCTTACGCCGCGTCGTAAACCGAAAATCGTCGTAAGCCGGAAAATCGTCGAAAATCGTCAAAAATCATAAGAAAACCTTACTTTTAATGCTCTGGGTGCATTGAAAACGATGTAAACTGAATTATTATTGAGTTTTTCATAAAAAAACCTTCAAATTATGATTATTCTGCCGTTTTGGAGCCATATTTCTTCCGTCGGATCGGCGTACGACGCATCGTAACCCCGGAACATGCGTCGTAAACCGGGAAATCATTTCTGATGAATATATTTGAAAAGCGTCGTAACCTCGGAACGTCGTAAGCCGGACCCGTCGTAAACCAGGGACTGCCTGTATATATATATATGTATATGAATGTCTTTTCCTGTAATGCTACAGTGTAATATGAATATAAGAAGGCCCATAAAACACTATTTAAACGTTGAAACCATACATTTCGGGCACTTGCTTCTGTGCCCCTGTTCACTGGTAGAATATGGACAGATGAAATTTTTTACAAGGGTATATATACAAAACATAAAGGTGTGGCGTTAAGTCTCCATCGGAGACTTAACGCCACAACTTTACATGATTTGCCAGTTTCACCATAGTACCCTTCTTCACATTCTAGACACGCTGCCATATATACCCCCCCTCTAATCTCTTCCCCCTCTACCGACTTTTTGTTTCTAACTATTTTATTCCTGATGGTGTTTTTGTAGCTGCCTATCAATTTGAAATTATTTAGCTTTCTGTTGATGGGTGCAATAGAGTTGTTGTCCAGGACTGTAATTATTTTCTTTCCTACCAAATGTTCCGTTTCTATCCTTTCCCTCTCCCCAAAATAGTTTTTCCTTGCTTTGATGTGTGCCCACGCCCACCAATACTTAGGGTAGCCTAATCTCCTAAAACTCTCCCTCAGGTAATCCAGCTCTTCGTTTAAAAATTCGGGACTGCAAATCCTATAAGCCCTGATGGCCAACCCTGTCATTAATCCTATTGTTATTTCTTTCCTATGACTGGAGAACCTATGTATGTATGAATTGGTGTGTGTCTTCTTCCTATATACCTTGAATTTTAAATTTTCCCCTTCCCTCTTGACCAGGACATCCAAGAAAGGAATTTCTCCCTCGTTCTCTTTCCTTCTGTTTGTCCAAGAAAGCTTGTAACTTTCTGAATAAAAACTCCATTAGATACCATCCAGTTTGAATGAGGTCCTTTTAGTAATTCTACTAATGCACAGAACAATTGTGTATGTTATAAAAGTTAATATATATATATATATATATATATATATATATATATATATATATATATATATATATATATATATATATATATATATATATATATATATATATATATATATATATATATATATATATATATATATATATAATTTTTTTTTTTTACAGATTGCGTTTCGTTGGAGGAATGCAAGGGGGTCTTTATTTAGTTACTGCCTTAATGGACCAACAGAGAAGACCAAGCTGTAACAAAATGAAGGGGAAAAATGTGTAACTTACCTTGATTTTACCATTACTTAATCAGGGATTGGAAGGTCGCCATGTGAAATGAGTATCTAGTCACGTTAAACTGAATTTATTTACAGAAAAAAAACAACCAAGGAGGTAAAGTATACCTTAGTTTTACCAGACCACTGAGCTGATTAACAGCTCTCCTAGGGCTGGCCCGAAGGATTAGACTTATTTTACGTGGCTAAGAACCATTTGGTTACTTAGCAACGGGACCTACAGCTTATTGTGGGATCCGAACCACATTATAGCGAGAAATGAATTTCTATCACCAGAAATAAATTCCTCTAACTCTTCATCAGCCGGCCGTGGGAATTGAACTCCGGCCCATCGAATGACAGTCTGATGAAAGGCTGATGATACAGCAAGTAAACTCAAATAATGAAAAAATGCAAATTGGCAATGCGTAATAAATTTCTGCATATGACGAGTTAAGTTCGTCTTGAAGGATCAGTCTCTCCTGTGTGCAACGAAAAGGGGGAACAGGTTATTGCTCCCCGGACTGTGTACCAGGGAATTCGTGCGTTTATTGAGAATGGAAGTACTTTTAAGAAGATTTGAGTTCACAAGGCTGGTTCGACTGAGCAGATAGTAGCGAGGACCCTGGAAGAAAGTCCAGGATTAGCATGCTTCACAAAGAAGTTTCTCTCTCACAAAGCTAAAAAATGCACCATGGAGGAGTTGATTAATTAAATTTAATTAGCCCATGGTAACACTATGGAGGGTGCAACCTACTGCTGATCACTGAATTGAATTAAAATTAGTTTAGGGCAAGTCATGGGGGCGAATTTCTGGACTGCTTTGTCTGTAGATTCTTAACAAAAGGGGGCTTGTTTAGGATAATGGAAAGGTTGGAAAACTGAAAATAGAGAGAATTTTAAGAAGAAGGAAAAGACTGGCAGGGGACAGCATCCCAGACGTCCCTTCCTGTTCTGCTTGAGCTCATTACAAGACGAAACCTGGTAGCTGGCAATTACGACCGCACCTGCATAGAGGAAAAAGGAGGGAGCCGCTTTCACACGTGTGCTCTGGGCCAAGTCTTCTTTCCGTTTCTCGGCTGCGGCGGCTCCCAGCGTTGGTCTCCAACGTCTCAGGATGTTTGTACGAAGGCAGGTCACATCTATAAGCAAATCCCACAGCCAGTAATAGGTTCACACAGAAAAAGGCCTTATAACTAAGTCCCTAAAGGTCAAAACACTGGCCCCCCTTTTGAAAGGCTTCCGCCTGTTATACCTAACGACTTTCCTAGTCCCCCAAAATCACGCTATGAGGGGGCGAAGGAGTGGTATTGTTCTCACCCCCGCTCAGGTGACGCGAGGGGAGGCTTTCTCTAAGGTCAAACAGGGTGCTAACTTGCCTTCCCGCCAATAAATCGAGCCTATCAGTTAACTGAGAAGTGTTCTTGTTCAGAAATTCGAATTATTATTTGGCTTGCTAAGAGGGAGGAATGAAAATACGTGAATATATATATATATATATATATATATATATATATATATATATATATATATATATATATATATATATATATATATATATATATATAAATATTACTGCTGTTCGCCCTCGTAACATTTGTCTGTAGTAATATCAGCCTGACCAAGACAGGAAAAGCTTTTGTCCCACATTAGGAGCGTCTTCAGTTCAAACTTCAACGTCCGTTGTAGCGGCCGAGTCACATAGGCAGTTCAGATTGTAACGTTCACATGTAGGAAGGAACTTGGTAGCATTTAGGCATTTCACCCTATAGGAAAATTTCCATATCCAACCTTAGAATAGGTGGTCCTAAAGTCTTTTTTTCTTTCTACCTGTCCCTCTTGGCGAATGTTTTTGACAAAAGCTTAAGACGCCCCAGGACATGAATGCATCCCTGTTTGACCCAGGCCAGTCAGACAACAGAGAGAACTGAACAAGTGAAGAATTAATATCCAGAACTTACGATCGTCCGTTGTATGCGCAGCAACGCTTTGTCCTAAGGTAAAGTCTGTGTTTTTGTTCAAAACTTCGTCCGTTCTTTTATCCTCTTTTCTGTATTTCCAAATCTTTCTGTTTCATTCTCCAGCCACCATTTAAGGTAATCGCTTGTACAAAGTCTAAGATTAAGCCCAAATTATTATATTGTTTAGCGTTAGCCGAATTATTCCAGTAAGACTCGGGATTTAGGCAAGCAAGTCATTTTTATGACTCTGGTATTCGTTGTGCCTCGCATTCATTGTTTGGAAGACCGTTGCGTTTTGTATTTAATACCATCTTAACGAGTAGAGATTTTTTCTGCGTCCGCAGTTGGTGACGTTTATCATAAAGTCTTTATTCCTTGAATATTCTTTGTTAAGGTTAATTACCCTTAACTGGCGACCTTTGGTTAATCAACAACTGTCTTTGAGGTTAATTCGTGGCTTCAAGTGACAGGTTACGTGTGCTCTTGGCATGCAGGGCCGTGAAAATTACGTAAATTAAGTAATAAACTGATCAGCCAAGATTCGCACGTAACATTGACGACCTTGCGTAAGCTCTAAGTAAATTTTAGAGAAAGAATCTGGAGAAAAGGAAATTAATTACAATTAATTCCAAAGATAAACGTCAGATATTGAATTCCATTTTATTCTTCCAAACAAGGAGCCAGGCATAATAATAAGCAATAAGAAGAATAACTGTGGAGCATTACTATATTGTGATCGAAAATAATGATTAAAAAGCCACAATAATATAATTAATAAATTGTATATTTTAAGACACAAAAATATACAAAAAAGGGGATAAAAACGAGGGAGCTTTCGACCGTTTGCGCAACGGTCCTCTTCAGTGTCTTAAAATATACAATTTATCAATTATATTATTGTGGCTTTTTAATCATTAATAAGAAGAATAGTTAGAATAACAGGTATAGTTGAGAATTAGCGTAGGTAGGAAAGTGTGCACTGAAAGCAGAGCGAGTCATAATTTGTAACGTTTTAAGAAAGGGCATTTTACCGCGTTCGGAGCATTCAAGTCAAGTAGTCCAGTAACATATCCTAAAGGCTGAATGCGCGGAGTCCATTTCATTTACACAAAGTAATTTAGTAATCGCGTCGGCAATTCCGATCGTTATTGGTTTCATATAGCGGGAATCATTCAAAACACCATGTCACTGAAATAGCAAACGAACGGAAATAGTAATTTTACCATAAAATGTACCTTTCAGCAACGTGAATTTACGCGGGTCGGCCAGCAGGGATAATTCTCTTGTTTAATGTCCGGGTGAGAAGTACGTTAACAAAAGACACAACGTTGTTTGGTAATTTCGTTTTCCATCCTTAACGTAAAACACTATGCATTATTGGTATATTTAGAGTGAATCTGGATACCTGCATTTGTTTCGTTCGTTGTTTTGAATTTTGTGCTAAAAAGGAAATACCCGCCATCTTGATTTCCTCTGCTGCGCAGTTGTTCAAAATTGTTTTGAACTGGGTGCTAGAGGACCCGCCATTTGGTGTTCCCGTGCCGCGAGGTTGTTTTGAATTTAGGCCTAACGAGCTTTGGCCGCCATCTTAAGACCCTGTTATTGTCATTCTTTGTTGTGACCGGACTCTGTTTTCAGCCACTTTTGGAACTACTTTCTCTGCATAGTAGTTCCACCTCGCAATATCTTAGCTAGACAGACTTCGGTAGACAAAACCAAGATATAATTTAGTCAGGGAAAGATAGGCCTTAGTTAGGATTAATACAATAACAAGTTCCTATACAAATACCTGATGCCAAAAATCATATAAAAAGAACTTATGATATTACACTAAAGTCTTGTGACGTCGCATCGGCTCCCGGGAAAATTACGATAATAAAGTAATCCCTAAGGAAGCCAAGACGACGTATCTGCATTTTATTAAGAACCATGCCATTGTGCACTTATAAAATCTTTGCTTAACATGTTCTCAAGCAGCAAGGAATTAGCTGATTGAAAATCTCTCTCTCTCTCTCTCTCTCTCTCTCTCTCTCTCTCTCTCTCTCTCTCTCTCTCTCTCTCTCTCTCTCTCTCTCTCTCTCTCTCTCTTCTTCAAGTCATTCAAGCCTATAGCCTAGTCGAGTGTACGTGACCCGCTTCAAAGAAAGACAGGCCGACACTAAGAAATTAAATTAATTAAATTAAGTAAAAGAAACACCTCTGTCCCACAGGTAGATGAGGGCAAGTTAAGCTTTTACAGTGATAAATTGTCGGTCGAGTGAGGTCTGCTACCTATAACGAAGCGAAACCATAGTTTTCACCCTATGAAAGAAGAGCAGTTAGCACTGGGACCAGCCACTCACAAGGATCTTTAAAGAAAGAAAAAAAAATTCACTTTATTCCACAGTGCCAATAATTTGCTGCACTGTCATCAATTGAATAGCTTACTTCTCTCTCTTTATCTCTTTTACCTTCCCATTCTCTCTCATTCAATTGTTACACTCTGCTGGGGTAGAGTGCCTTTCCTCCTATATAGCCTAGTTGGACTCCAGTAAAGGGTCCCTAGGAACACATTGGCGCCATAGTGCCACCAAGCAACCAAATAGAAAATTAAATAAAACCAAACCAAAAGGGAACACAGAAGAGAAAGTTCTTCTGGAACCTAACCTGCACCAGTGCCTAGGGATACTGAGTGCCACCAGTGTGACCAGTACACGGCACACCCAACTACAGTGCCACCTTTTGAAAGGGTGCCACATCACTGAAGAGACACTTCCTCGCTGCCCAAGTACGCCCAGTCGACCCGGTTAGACGCCCTTCCCCACCAGAACCATGGCAGCAGAGAATTATAAAACCTTCCTGGAGCTGGGGATGGTGGCAGGTCTCACCGGCTCGGAACTTACCACCTGGGTCAAGGAGCAAGTGGACGACTTGGCCAAGCGAGAGAAGGAAGAAAGACTTGAGCAGAGGAAGTATGAAGAAGAACAGAGGCAGCTAGAAGAAGACAGAGAAGAAAGCAGATGACAGCATGAGTTACCCTGCAAGGGAAAGTGAGCTAGCCCTCAAGGAGAAGGAGCTCGAGCTTGAAAGAGCTAAAATGGAGAATGCCGAAGCTATGGCCAGACAGCAAGCCTTCAGCCCTACACCTGCTGCATCAAACGCTCCAATTTCGAGCATTAATTCCCTAGTCCCCAAGTGGACTGAGGACGAGCCAGAAGCATGGCTGGAGGAGATCGAGGCTCTTTTCGATAACTACAGCACCACAGAAATGGAGAGAGCCTTAATACTAGCCAAGCATATGGAGGGAAATGCCAAGGCAGCGCTTCGCTCACTGGAGAAGAGCCAGAGAGGCAACATGGCGGAAGTTCGTAGAGTTATAACAAAGGCCTACGAAATAACCCCAGAAAAATGGACACAGCGGTTCCGAGGTCTTGCCAAGGAAGTCGGCTGGTCTTGGACGGAATGGGCTTGTCACAAAACCCAGTCTGGTACGCGCTGGTTCGACTCCTTGGCCTGCACGCTACCCCACCGCCTTAGCGTGGTGGGTGGAATTCGGCCCAGAGTGCCTTTCTTGTTGGGTCGGGATCTTCTCTGGGGAAGCCCGTTACCAACGCCACTTCACAGCCACGTTACCTCCTCCACGGAGGCCCCATCTGTAACTCTTGATAAAGACAAACCCCCACCTTCTGCCCACCAAAGTGGTCAGCGGAAGGGGCACAACCAAAGTGGTCAGCGGAAGGGGCACAAACCAAACTATTCTAGGCCTAGCCCTCTCCAATCGCGAAGGGCTGGCCCACCAAGAGGTCCTCCCTCTCCCCGAAGAGAGATTCAGGAGGAGCAGTACCGCTGCAGGACGTGCAAGCGGACAGACCACTCCACTAATTGGGAGGGCTGCCCAAGTAAGCAATGCCCAGCGGACGCCCCCGAACAAGACTCTCGGAGAGGCTACGATCTCCTGCTGGGGCAGGAATCTCTGCCGCAGCCAAACCCAAGTCGTCCGCGAGGTATTGCACCTCCGGATCCCTTGTCAGGCATGCCTGACCCTCAACAGCTGCCAGTGCCACTTGTGAGCACTGAGCAGTGCCACACTCCGTCCACCACGGACGTTGAGCTACCAATTAAGAAGGCCCCTATGCCGGGTCTAAATCATGAGGCGAATCCTCCTCCGGGAGATTTAGGATTCCCCATGCCATTGATCATTGCAACCAGAGAGCCTCCAGCACCCAAGACTTCTTCTTTGCCAAATCTGACT
>NC_089752.1:59139174-59176674 GCF_040412425.1 Macrobrachium rosenbergii | reverse complement strand
CCTACTATTTTAACTTTGTCTAGTTACTATTCTAACTTATTTTCTTATAAGCGAAATTTTCAAGAACCGTGTGAATGACTTGAGGGTCTCGTGGAACTACTATATAATAATAGTAAGGGGAAGAAGAAGAAGACGGAGGAGGAGGAGGAGGAGGAGGAGGAGGAGGAGGAGGAGGAGGAGGAGGAAGAGGAGGACCTAGGAGTCCTTTAAGTCAGCGGCTCTTTTTGATCCTCAGCGGTGCCTTGTGCGGATAATCAGAAAGGACTTCTCCCCCTGAAACGCCCATTGTTGTGTGGCGAACTCCTTTCTTTGAAGAGCATTTAGTGATGAGTTATGACGTTTCAGCGGCTCTCCTTTATACCTTTGGTCGTAATTGGAAAAGGCGACGAAAAACGGGACTTACAATTGACCTGGGAACTGTATTAATATAAGAGATGCTCGGTGGCATGTCTTGTGTTTGGGAACAAGAAGGGGAAAAATTGTTTGTAGATTGTAATATGTGTGTGTGTAAGTGTGTGTGTGTGTGTCTGTGGATGAGCGTGTGTGCGTGTTATTCGCATGTGTTCGTGATTATTGCGAAAGAGAGAGGACATAATGGGTGTATGTTGTGATAATTTACGCGTTTGCATGTGCCTACATTTATGACATTTGTGAGTGTGTCTATATATATATTATATATATATATATATATATATATATATATATATATATATATATATATATATATATATATATATATATATATATATATATATATATAGATATATAAGTGAATGTTTGTATGTTTAGACGCTATAAGAATCCGAACCTCTTGACATTCACAGACAAAATTTGGCATGCAGCCCCTATGTGACCCCAAGAAGGTTATCTCAAAATCAAACCCCTACCCTTGTGACAGACATCAAACACAGACAAACCGAATGAAATTTTCGTTTTTACCAATTCCATCAGGTTTTCCCTCACGTACTTTATGGGTTAATGGTAATTTTTCGCCTGAGCAATCCAGGTTTTCTTCCTGGCATATGATTAACCTAAAACAATAAAGCCCATACAACATAAATTTTTTATCAGAATTTACATGAATCTTAATAAAAATCAATGATAACTATTAATATAATTGTTAATTACCTTGATAAAACCAACATTGAAAATCTATATCACTAATTTCTATAAGTAGAGATTCACTTTCCGCAGCTGTGTAGTAGCTGCTGCTTAAGCCTGATGCAACATATACAGTATTTCCCTTTATTTGTTCAAATGCACATTTCCTCATTAATTCGTTCGTTTCTTCTTCGTTTTTACCTTCAGAATTTGCTATAGCGACATATTTCGTTATAAAGTCAGTTTAAATGAGGTCTGAAATTAATTATCAAGTAGTTTGGCAACATCACCACCAAGCACACTAACTTCACCATCATGCAACCACCTCCACCAAACTCCCTCTCTCTCTCTCTCTCCTTCAAAGCATCACTTAAACAATTTGCAGCGGAATTTATCTATGAGGTTTTAACTATTGCAAGTAAAAACTCACGCTTGCAGTCTCTCTCTCTCTCTCTCTCTCTCTCTCTCTCTCTCTCTCTCTCTCTCTCTCTCTCTCTCCATTTTAATCAGATAAGTGCCTCGTTATTTGTATATATCACGTTTATTTAAAGTAATGAATTCAAGACAAAATTATTAATCACAGGGAAGAAAAGTATTTTCAATGATAGTACACATACTTTACAATTCAATGGAGATTCAGGAAATTTTTCTGGGTTCCTCAAAAGTCCTTCCAAGCAGTGCTGGGTTGGTCAGCTAGTATATATATATATATATATATATATATATATATATATATATATATATATATATATATATATATATATATATATATATATATATATATATGTATATGTATATATATATATATATATATATATATATATATATATATATATATATATATATATATATATATATATATATATATATATATATATATATATATATATATATATATATATATATATAATTATATATATATACAGGGTGTTTCATCTTTAGAGCCATAAACTAAAATTGATATGGACAAAAACAAAAGTAATTCAGAACAGGTATTTATTTAAGAGTCTCTCTGAGTATTTAATATTTTGTGTGGCCTCCATCTGCCTGTACCACAACCTGCATTCTTGAGGGGTATGATTTCAACAAATTGTAAAAAAGCTGAGACTCAAACTCCATTTCCCTGAGCACTTCGGTCACCTCTCTTCACAGATTGTCAAGGCTTGGTATACCATCATAGTTCACTGAGCACGCTTCACCACGATCCTTTAAGATACTACCAATGTTTTCACACACATTAAGGTCAGGGAAGCTACCTGGAAATTCACTTGATGAGAAGAAATCGATACCACTGTTTCGAAGCAGCTCCTGTGTCTGAAGAGCCTTGAAACATGGTGCCTTATCATGCAAAAATGTGACTTCTTCAACAGATAACACATTTTCAGGATCTTTGAGGAAAGGAAATACTCCACCAGTAAGCACAGTTTCTCTGAAGTATTCACCATTTCATGACTGTCCTTTTTCTTTCATGATCCACATTAACCGTCTGGCTGTGAAACAGAGAAAAATTCCCAAACATTCTGGAAATTTCACAACTTGGCGATAGCGCACGTCATTACTGATATCATCCAACTTTGCAGCCCAAATGATGTCATTTTTATGATTTGGCTTCCTGACTGTGTAAATGAAGAATTCATCTGATGCGGCAACATGGAGAAAGTCAGCTTCATCCCAATCTTTAAGAAATGAACCACAAAACCATGCACGGTCTTCTTTCTGTCGCTGAGTGATGTTAGGCTTGCTGATAACATGAAATGGCTTGATACCAGATTTTTTCAACTCACGATATACAGCACTAATAACTTCTCTTCTTTCCCCTTTTTGTTTCTAGTTCAAACGCCAAAACAAAAAGACTTTCTTGGTCTACCCACTGCCTCAGCTATGATGTCTTTTGACTCCCGAAAAGGACTTCAGACCTTCCAAGATTCTCACTCTTTTCAAAATGACAGTCATTTGGATTTTTGTTCCAGTTTCTTTTAACAAAGGATTCATCTCTTTTAATGTATTTAGCTATCCAGGAATGTGAAATGAAGGATGCGCCAGTATCCCTGGCCTCTCTGAAGGTTATAGCCCGGATTCGGTCAATCCATCTGATTTCCTCCGAGTCGTTAGCCATGCTGTATCTGACTCTGTCACTCAGTCTGAAAATACAAGAAATGTAAAATGAAAAATAGCTTAATAGAAACTTAAAATAATGTACTTGGAGATAGGCTATAGCAGAAAACTTCATAACTTTCCATTTGTACTGTGGAGGGGGGGGCTCTAATTTCGAAACACCCGGTACTGTATATGTATACATATATGTGTGTATAATTGAATCATGAAAAATATGGAACATGATGAATATATAAATATATATACATATATATATAAATATATATATACGCTGCATATATATATATATATATATATATATATATATATATATATATATATATATATATATATATATATATATAATATAATATATATATATATATATATAATATATATATATATATATATATAATAACATATATATATATATATATATATATATATATATATATATATATATGCTATATATGTATATGTATATATAGTGTATGTATATATACATGTATATAATATATATATAATACATATATATGTTGCACACACACACACACACATTTTTTAACACACACACACATAATATATATATATATATATATATATATATATATATATATATATATATATATATATATATATATATATATATATATATATATATATATATATATATATATATATATTATATATATATATATATATATATATATATATATATATATATATATATATATATATATTATACACACATCCTGAAGGAACAAGGGAAACGAAGACGTCCATTCTTACAAATTTATTGCCGACGTTTCATGACACATGTCCCATTTTCAAAGCTAAAAAAAAATAATTTGCACCCAGATAGAATCATTTATTAAAAGAATTTTTCAAATTTTAAAATATTTAAAAATTCACAAAAAACATACGTGGGATGCACGAGGAGGCTGTTGAGGATACGAATTGACTGTCATAGAGGCTTAAGCTACCGTACAGGATACAAGCTATCAAATCCAGAGGCCTCTAACATCAGAAACCTCGCTGTACGGTGCAAAACAAACATCAGAGATGAAGATTTTACAATTGTGGGGCGGGTCTTCAACCATCACGATTTAACTATCCTAGAGTCTATTATCATAAAGGGAACTGTTCCCTCATTAAATACTCAATTGTGCTTAACTTTTCCTTTATGCTTATTTTCTGTATTCTCCCAGTATTATTCTTTCATTTCACTTGGTGAGTCTGTGTCTTGGTTCCCTTGACCTATATCTTTTGTGATCTTTTTTTATGTTTATTTATGTAAATAATTTTAACGCTGCATTGCCATTTTTTGTGAATTTTTAAATATTCTAATTTTTTAAAAATTCTTTTAATACCGTGATTCTATCTGTGGCGCAAATTATTTTCTTTTTTAGCCTTGAAAATGTGACATGTGTCATGAAACGTCGGCAATAAATTTGTAAGAATGGAGGTCTTCGTTTCCCTTGTTCCTTGAGAGTGTGTATATTTTGCCAAATATATTATCCTTCTGTATATATATATATATATATATATATATATATATATATATATATATATATATATATATATATATATATATATATATATATATACTGTATATATGTTAGTTGCATGTGACTTATAGACACGTTACATCTTTATATTCATACATTAAGGTGCAAATAACCCCTTAAAATGAAGGCAAAGGTCCGAATCCTGGCCAGGTCAGATTTACTTAATATACACAATTCCCTTGATTTATATATATATATATATATATATATATATATATATATATATATATATATATATATATATATATATATATATATATATATATATATATATATATATATATATATATATATATATATATTATTATGATTAGCAAGAATTCGCTAGCAAATTGGCCCCCCTCTTTTGTTGTGTTTAATTTATTTACTGCCAGCCGGCCGATCGATAGACCATCTGTCTATCGATTTAGCATGGTCAGAAATTCAAGGGTTTAAAAGATTAAGGCCATTAAAAAGATCTTTCCTTCGAGGCAAAAGTAATCTGTCTTGGGCGTTTTTCTTACAGGCAAAACCTCCCCTGCGGGCAGCAGGTGCAATGAGTCAAAACCCCTGTGTTGGATGTACCCCCTGCCCCATAGGAGATGATAAAAGCAGAAACCCACGAGGTCTCGACACACCCGCGGGCTGGAAGATATGGAGTGAAGACGTCCTCAACACCTGGCCCCATCGATGCCCTTGCAGCCTACCCACGTGGCCCTTTCCAAAGTATACTTTTCCTCATGCCCTTCGACCGTATTCCAAGTGTTCGCTCCACCGTTGGCCTGCCTCGAGCCCACACGCCATTGCTTGGAGTTTCAAGGAGTCCCCATCGCCTTGCCCCTTGCTTGGAGTTTCGGAAGCCCTTGCACCTCACCACGTGGAAGAAACTCGCCCTCGGAAATCGCAAGTCATCCACGGACCGCCTTCTACGCGCCCTCGGAAAATCTGCTAAGGTAAAGTGCCCTGGAAGAGCCCCATTTCAGTCACGCTTTTGTCTCGTAATATTTTAAAAAGAAAGCCAGAAATCACCCTTGTCTAATGTCCGTGCGCCTCTTGCATCGGCAGTATTAAGTCTTTATTACTCCTTTGGCACCCTCAGTGCAGCCTCGAATTCATTATTCCTTTGTCTATTTCATTACTGGCGTATAATGTGCATATCTCTCATTTCAGAGGGAACCTATTTCGTGGAAGCTTCTCGGACTGTGTCTTGAATTCCCCAGGTTCATGCAATCCCGTAGGAATCCTCTTCAGGATCAGAAATCTACTTGAGTTCCTCTTTCCCGTACTGATGTCATTTATGTAAATACACTCCTTTAAATGTGCCCACGTGTTTTACATAATATTTCCCTCAGTAACAAGAGCCCTATGCTCGTATGAAATTCTCCTTTGTTTTCCTCCTTTTTACGTTTTCCTGTACCCACGAAGTCAGAATCACAAGGCTAAATTACCTTAAATCGTTGCTGCCTGTCTCACAGAGCATATTTCAAACTAAAACCACAGAAAAACGTAAAAATGGCGACCTGGCCATAGATCTCGTTTTGCAGTTGCAGTTCCCCTAGTGTTGCTTTATTGCATTTGCAACTTGCCAGATCAGCTATTAGCAAAGCTAAGCTGGGTACGAGACAATTACGAACCCTTTGTGTAAAACCAGCACACAGATCCAGAAATTCCACGTAAGTAATGTGTTTATCTTAGCAAAACCTTTTTACAATCGTGACTGTTCCTAGGAATTAGAAATAGGGACGCATGTATTCACTGAGAGAAAAGAACCGCCGTATTAGATTCGTTAATGCATGCCTTTCAGGATAGGTAGTTAGAAATAACCAGTGCTAACCATCCTTTGCTTCGAGGAATAGTGCGAAATTCCTCTGTGTTAAAATCTTTGCCATATCTTTTGCTTCGAGGAATAGTGCTTCCTGTGTTAAAATCCTTGCCATATTCTTGCTTCGAGGAATAGTGCGAAAGAAATTCCTCTGTGATAACTTTTACTTCGCATTTCGAATTAGCGAACTGTTATTTAGGCGCGAATAAAATTCCCACGTGGGACACGACGAAGTCAGCTTGCATTGCTGACAATTCTCTCAGTGTAGTTAGAATTCGAGTTAGGTGTTAGGAAAGCGAAATTTAAACTCCGCTTATAGGGAAAATTACTAGGCCGTTGTATTGTTATCCTCTCAGACAACTGGGAAATTCCCCGGAATCCCAGACGGTGTATAAATATACGGGTTCATTCACACAGAACCTAAAAATAACTCCGGTGTTGGCCAGACGACCTGCACACCCCCCCCCCAGCCCATGCCCGCGTGTGTAGCATTTTTTTCTCCCCCATTCATTTCCCAGCAAACATTTTTCATTGGGTTTCCCGTTAGTAATTTCTAAGTCCTAAGGGACGAATCGTATTTCCAGTCCTAAGTGACTACTAAAATTCTACGTCGCACGTGGCGAGAATTTCTCCAAATTCCAGTCCTCAGAGACTCCTAAAATTCTACGTCGCACGTGGCGAGAATTTCTCCAAATTCCAGTCCTCAGAGACTCCTAAAATTCTACGTCGTAAGTCGCACGTGGCGAGAATTTCTCCAAATTCCAGTCCTCAGAGACTCCTAAAATTCTACGTCGCACGTGGCGAGAATTCCTCCAAATTCCAGTCCTCAGAGACTCCTAAAATTCTACGTCGCATGTGGCGAGAATTTCTCCAAATTCCAGTCCTCAGAGACTCCTAAAATTCTATGTCGCACGTGGCGAGAATTCCTCCAAATTCCAGTCCTCAGAGACTCCTAAAATTCTACGTCGCACGTGGCGAGAATTTCTCCAAATTCCAGTCCTCAGAGACTCATACAAAAATTCTACGTCGCACGTGGCGAGAATTTCTCATTCCTCAGAGGAACCCAAAATTAAGTCCTTTCGAGACATTATATAGTGTAGTTCACACACATCTAAGCCCTTACAGGACTGATCAGTCTAGTTCGTTAGAACAACTACTTAACTTCACGCTTTTGAGCCGCCAAGTCCGAGCGTGACAAAATCCAACTACGCCTTCCGAGACACATATTAAAATTCGTTCGCCAAGAACAACCACGTCTTTCCCAGACATATCAAATTTTAACAAAAGGTCTCCTCAGACTTACTAATCACCTGTCTTATTCAGACAGATCCATTCTCTTGCAGTCTGAACCATTGAGTGTTTCAGATTCCTGCAATTGAGTCTTTTCAGACAACCTGAGTCTTTTCAGACATATCATATACCCATTATTTCAAGATGGCTAATACCAGAGCCCAACAAAACGAGGATTTCAAATTCTACATGTCCGCTGGGAAGGACATGGGACTATCGGGGCAAGATCTGAGAGCATGGGTTCAAGAACGAGTGGACGATGCCAAGGCGGAGAGAGCAAGAGAACGTGAAGAGAGAGAGAGAGAACGTGAGGAGAGAGAGAGGGCAAGAATTGCCCAAGAGCAGGAGAAGGAAAAAGAACGTGAAGAGAGGGAGAGGGAACGAATTGCCAAGAACAATAAGAGGAGAGGGAACGAATTGCCCAAGAACAACGGGAGGAAAAAGAACGTGCAGAGAGAGAGAGGGAACGAATTGCCCAAGAACAACGAGAGGAGAGGGACAGAATTGCCCAAGAACAACGAGAGGAGAGAGAACGTGAAGAGAGAGAGAGAGAACGTGAGGAGAGAGAGAGAGAACGTGCCCATGAGCTCCAGATGCTAGAACGACAGCACGCCAACCCCCCGCCCCCTGCCCCGGGAATGAGTGCCCTCAGCCAAGCTCACTCGTTCATGCCAAAATGGACAGAGTCCGAACCCGAAGTATGGCTTGAAAGGGCCGAACGAGTCCTGGAGTGCTGCGATCTCTCCCCCGCGGAACTCTCCCTTGTTCTCACTAAATTCCTGGGCAGAAAGGCCCTCGTTGCCTACCACACCCTCCCCGTGGACGATCAGGGAAACTGGGAAGCCGTACGCCAAGCAGTTACGAAGGCGTACGAGATTACCCACGAGCGGTGGAGGAGACGTTGGAGAGACCAGCCCAGAGAAGCAGGCCAGACTTGGTCCGATTGGGCTTACCATTCAGAGCGGGCGTTGACAAAATGGCTCGATTCCGAAGGAGCCACTAACACCGCCGAGGTACTCGAGCGGTTTAAATTCGAGCATTTCCTGCGCTACGCCCCTCCTGCCCTCGCCACCCATATAGTGGAGAAAGCCCCAGCAACACTCACCGAGTGTTGCTGAATAGCAGACATGTGGGAAACTCACCACCTCAAGAAGGATCCAGGGGCGGAAGATAAATCCCCGTCCCTCCTCGGAGGTTCAAATTCCCACAAAAATGGGAACTCAGGCAAGCCCCTAACTTGCCATTATTGCAAGAAAATGGGGGCATTCCTCCGAACAGTGCCGGAACAAGAAACCGGCCCTCTCTCCCGGAAAACCGACAAATAACTCGCCTGCACCCTCCACAGGGGCAGCGCAGAAAGATTTCAGCAAGACATTTTGCACGGCGTGCAAGGTTTATGGTCATTCTCCCGCATAGGCAAAATGCCCATGCAATAATAAAGTAAATACTCCCACCGTCGCCTTGGCCGTCACAGATCCCCAGTCATTAGGCCCTCCTGTCGAAGGGCCCGTATATGTGACTCCTCCACGAGGTAGCCACGCGCGATGACTCATTGCATTCGAGGACCCAGGCACACAAATCTCCCTCATCCGAAGGGACAGAGTTCCCTACGGAGCTATCATCAATAGACGAAAACTTGTCACGATCGAGGGAATAAATCAATTTAAAATGATACTCCCTACGGTCCAATTGAGAATCACAAGACCTCACCAATCCAAAATTTGCAATCTTGCAGTAGCAAGCCATCTCCCCGAAGGCTATGACGTCATCCTGGGACAGGACTTTCAGTCCCCACCGAAATCACGACAATCTAGGGGTCCACATTCCCGAATCATTCTGCGGGCGCGAGTAATCCTCCCCGCTTCTCCCTCAGCCAAGACTGGCGCCCCTGGGTACCAGGAGGACGTGCAGTCCCCACCAGTGCCACCTGAGTACGATGTACAGTGGCCCCCTCGATCGGTTCCCGATCCACCCCAGTGCCCGGCCCTGCCTCAGTGCCAGTGCCAGGGCCCCAATCAGATCTCCCTTCAGGAGATGCCAAATTCCTGCCGGTGCCACTTGCATGCCCCGAGCAGGGCCAAGCTTCGTCCATCCTGACCGACGAGCCCAAGAAACCTCTGATAGCGCCTGACTCTGCCCTAGTGCCAGCGCCAGAGCGCTACGCCGATCTCCATTCACGGGATCCAACTCAGGACCCCCTCTCTTCCCCCGGCCTGGCACCGCTACCAGCGTCTGTCAGAGAGACGGTTCCTCCCGACCACCGCGGAAGCTCACCTGCAGGTGCAGCCTCGCAACCCATGCCTGAGCTGGTCAGCGTTACCTGCGAGCCGCTCACGCCACCCCCGACCGCCTTCTCTCTGCCTCAGCCCGTTGCCGACGTAATTGCAAGTCAGGATTCTGCCATATCTCCCTTGGCCCATGAACTACAAGAGCTGCGACGGATTATGGTAGAACCAGCACGGAACGCTCCTGCGTCAGCTGTCGCAGCAGCAGGCCCAGGTGGTACTCCGTGCCGCCCTCCGGTCGCGGGCCCTCCGCTTCCCCGGCCGAGGACGACTGTCCCATTGAGAAAGGCTCGAGGCAAAATTACCACGGGCGTGGGAAATTCCAGGTAGTTTACAAAGAGCTCTAGAGCTCCCCTGGCCCCTGTGCCACCATTTCATCTTTCAAAGGTCTTGGCATCCCTAATCCAGAAGGGGATGTCAGGCCCTCCTCTATCTTCCTCCGTTCCTCAGGAACTGCTATCTCTTATCATCCTCTATTAATCTTTCCTTAAATTATTACCACAAGCGGCAATTAAATACGGGATACCATTCCCCACACAATGTATAAATCATTAAGAATAACAGAGTGAGAAGTGGCACGCCCTTGCGCCCATACCTTGGCACCGGGAGCGCGTGTCATCTTTTCCTGAAGGAGTCGCGCCCTTCGGGTGCACTTTCCTCGCCCTGGGACTGAAGTGATAGTCCGGGCCGTAATTTATAGGCGTAGGACAATAAATTCCCGCCTAACACAATAAAACCCTCACTCTTTTTCCCTTAGCTCTTCTGCCAATATCATTTACTTTCTTTTAGTCATTTATTTATCTTTATTTTAATGAATCGCGAGTCATAAACTCTTGCCCTTGTGGTTTAAATGCCCTTTCGTAAGCTCTGAGAGACATGTCCCACCTTTCATATGCGGTCACGTCTCCATTCGTAACATCTTGTTAATTTTCCTTTTGTTATTATTATTTCCCTTTTCCCCTCCATTCCTTCTAAGAACTCTGTTTGTCCTAGACCCCACATCTTTGTCTGCCCACCCCGTCATAACATGGAGTACTCAGTGGGCAGTGGACGATAAAATTAGCGTAGTTTAAGGTTAGCGAATTAAAACCTCGCGAATACTCTCGCCCGCATACGACTGTCAAATTCCTGTGTATGGGTCGCCCATCAGCTCGCGTTGAACGATAGCTAAGCAAAGAACGTTAGCACGAAGATATATTACCAATGCGAATATGTATAGTCATTACAATATCGCGTAAAGGGGATGTCATTTACAAAAATAAATGCTGTTTTTCATTTACACAGCCTCTTCAAGGCAGATTGTACTAACCGCATGCATTTTATCTAAAATTAAGTAACCGTGTATTTTAATTCTTGAACAATAACCTTTCTTTTCATTTGTTGGCCATAGCCTCATATACGTGGTCCTATAATCTTAATTAATTCACAATTGTTCGAGTCACTTTATAAAGTTACCAGTGGGTAACCAAATCTAAAGTAATTATTCTTTTGCAAGTGTTTAAATCACTTTGCGTTCTGTTAACGAAAATTGTCCCAATGTGTTATTAAAAGTAATGTCAAAGCTTCATAAAACCCTTAGTGGTAAAGTTCATTGCAAGGCAGAATGTAAAGTAACGTAAAGTATTTGCCGCTCATTCTTGAATATCGATGTACACACCCGAAGGAGGTATGTACATCATCTTGTATGGGGAGGTATTATGATTAGCAAGAATTCGCTAGCTAGTTGGCCCCCTCTTTTGTTGTTGTTTTTCATTTACTGCCAGCCGGCCGATCGATAGACCATCTGTCTATCGATTTAAAACCAGAAATTCAAGGGTTTAAAAGATTAAAGGCCTCCCATTTTTTGAAACAGAACTTTCCTTCGAGGCAAAAGTAATCTGTCTTGGGCGTTTTTCTTACAGGCAAAACCTCCCCTGCGGGCAGCAGGTGCAGTGAGTCAAAACCCCTGTGTTGGACGCACCCCCTGCCCCATAGGAGGGGATAAAAGCAGAAACCCACGAGGTCTCGACACACACGCGGGCTGGAAGATATGGAGGAAGAAGACGTCCTCAACACCTGGCCCCATCGATGCCCTTGCATCCTAACCACGTGGCCCTTTCCAAAGTATACTTTTCCTCGTGCCCCTTCAACCGTTTCGACCGTATTCCATTGTGTTCGAGCTCCACCGTTGGCCTGCCTCGAGCCCACACGCCATTCCTTGGAGTTTCGAGGAGTCCCCATCGCCTTGCCCCTTGGGAAGCCCTTGCACCTCACCACGTGGAAGAAACTCGCCCTCGAAATCGCAAGTCATCCACGGACCGCCTTCTACGCGCCCTCGGAAAATCTGCTAAGGTAAAGTGCCCTGAAGAGCCCCATTTCAGTCACGCTTTTGTCTCGTAATATTTGCTTAAAGAGAAAGCCAGAAATCACCCTTGTCTAATGTCCGTGCGCCTCTTGCATCGGCAGTATTAAGTCTTTATTACTCCTTTGGCACCCTCAGTGCAGCCTCGAATTCATTATTCTTTTGTCTATTTCATTACTGGCGTATAATGTGCATATCTCTCATTTCAGAGGGACCCTATTTCGTGGAAGCTTCTCGGACTGTGTCTGGAATTCCCCAGTTTCATGCAATCCCAGTCAGGATCAGAAGTCTACTTGAGTTCCTCTTTCCCGTACTGATGTCATTTATGTAAATACACTCCTTTAAATGTGCCCACATGTTTTACGTAATATTTCCCTCAGTAACAAGAGCCCTATGCTCATATGAAATTCTCCTTTGTTTTCCTCCTTTTTACGTTTTCCTGTACCCACGAAGTCAGAATCACAAGGCTAAATTACCTTAAATCGTTGCTGCCTGTCTCACAGAGCATATTTCAAACTAAAACCACGGAAAAAAATATAAATATATATATATATATATATATATATATATATATATATATATATATATATATATATATATATATATATATATATATATATTTCTTTTGTTGTTTAAGCGTTCATGAACAGAAGACACAGTAACGTTATTCAGTAAGATTCAGTAAATTAGCATTCATTTATCATCATATTCCTTCCATTTAACCATTACCTTTTTGTATTCGTTTCATTCAATTCGCTTAAATTTCTTAAATATTCCTTAGAGCATAGGGTGAAAAACAGCCACCTTTAGTCCGACCGTGTTTTCCACGCAGAAGCAATTGCATCGATCTTAATTTGCAACAGACTCTCGTTCTCCCTTATGAAGAAATCTTGGTTCTTTCCCACAATGGGATATTTGATATACATTCCTCCTTTTTCCTTTTCCCTTCCTTCGAGTCTGCTTTTTCTTATTCTTTTCAGGTCTTTGTCTACTTCTCTTTCGTCGTACCTCCTCTTTTATCTCCCGTTTCTTGTAAATATATATAATATATATGTGTCTTTTCCCTTTTCGTAACTTCCCCGTGGAGAAAGATGATAATGTCTTCCACAACGTCATTATTTCTCGTGACGTTTTTCTTCTTCTTTTTTCTCAGATACAAGACTGAGAAAGAAGGAAAACTAAGAGATATAACAAGGAAAATTCCCTTTAAAAACAAATATACACACGTGCAATTTTATGTCACCTTTAAAAAAACAGAATTAATTGTTTACACTCCTGCACATATGTCCCCATTATGAAAAGTATGTTATCATGCCTAGAAGATTTTTGAACTTCGTTATTCTTTACATTTTTTGTCTGTTTTTCTGCATGATACATGGAAAGAAATGTAAAGGGGATTTTACAAAGAACATGCATTTACCTACAAATATAAGGAAAACTATTTGCATTTCATTATCAGGTAAAGATTAGAATTTTCGTTACGTTATCATCTTCATTTAACTCTCAGGATGCAGTTTAATTCTTTTATTCTTTGACCTTTCAGCCCCTACAAATACATACCTCATAGTAAAACCTTTCTTAATAAAATACACAATTGTCATCTTAGTGGGTAAACCAAGCCCAGTCAGAGGGAGGTAGAAATTTTTCCGAAAAACTTAAATTTGTATCCTGGAAAATCAAGTATGCAAAGCTTATCGTTTGATAGCTTTGAAACATTTTCATTGATTTCTGTACTGTACAGCATTATCTTCGTGAAAATACCCTGCACTCTTGACATTTTAACGTTACGAGGGAATGTGAAACGTTATCATGTAATTCATATTGATATTTGAGTAAACAAGTCTTTACAAATTCACAATTGTACTATATAAAATTAAGCTCATATTTTCCACATAATTGTTGTATTCACAAAAGACCAGTGGAAAAGATCGGACACCCTTCATCTGGGGTCTTTCCCTCAGAGGTTTCTAGTTGAGTCAGATTTATAGACATCGAAAGGTCAGTGAATGTTTGAACTGCCTTACTCATTATTTATGGATCTAGATTTTAGAATGGGTTATTCCTGGCGTCACATTCGATAGGGGTTATGTATGTAACTGACCAGAGCCTTTGTTCTTTGCCCTTTCTCTCGGAGTCTATATTTATGATCATGTATTCTGTATTATTCTTAAGAAATGCACCTAATTAAATTAATATCTAACTATCTTATTTATTTATCTGCAAGAAAAAAACCCGCCTGATTTATGGTTTAGAAAGTATGTTTTTTTCACATTCATTCCTAAGATTGGATGTTGTTCGTCAGTAGTATAATTTTTGTATTTCATTTTGTTTAACGATGATAACTAAACATATGATAAAAAAAATAAAAAAACGAGAATAATTTAACAATAATAATAAGAGATGTAATTTAGTGGTCACTGTGGTTATTACTCTTTATCACATTATTCATTTTATTATGGGAAACTACAGTAATAACAATAACAGCAATTTTGTAGTTACTGTGGATAGTATTATCAGATTATTTACTCTTATGAGAAACAACAACAACAACAACAACAACAACAACAACAACAACAACAACAACAATAATAATAATAATAATAATAATAATAATAAAACAAAGATTCGCCGAGATCACTACAGATACAGTCAGACACCAACTAAAGAAAATGCCCAACTGGAAAGCCACAGGTCCCGATGAAGTCCATGGATACTGGCTCAAAAACTTCAAGGCCTTATACCCATGAATAGCAGAACAACTCCAGTATTGTATCACAAACCACCATGCACCCAAATGGATGACCACAGGGAGAACATCCTTAGTACAGAAAGACAAAAACAAGGGAAATATAGCAAGCAGCTGCAGGCCTATCACCTGCCTACCAATAATGTGGAAGTTACTAACAAGTATCATCAGTGAAAGGCTATACAACTACCTAGAAATACAAACACCATCCCCCACCAACAGAAAGGCTGCAGAAGGAAGTGTTGGGGCACAAAAGACCAGCTCCTGATAGACAAAATGGTCCTGAAGAATAGTAAGAGGAGAACCAACATACGCCTGGCATGAATTGATTACAAGAAAGCCTTTGACATGATACTGCACACGTGGCTAACAGAATACCTGAAAATATATAGGGCAGAGGAAAACACCATCAGCTACCTAAAAAATACAATGCGCAACTGGAATACAGTACTTAAAAGCTCTGGGATAAGACTAGCAGAGGTTAAAATCAGGAGAGGGATCTTTCAAGGCAACTCACAGTCCCCACTACACTTCGTAGTAGCCATGATTCCCATGACAAAAGTACTGTCGAAGATGGATGCTGGGTACCAGCTCAAGAAAGGAGGCAACAGAATTAACCATCTGATGTTCACGGACGACATCAAGCTGTATGGTAAGAGCATCAAGGTAGTAGATAACCTAATCCAGAATGTAAGAATTGTATCTGGGGACATCAGGATGGAGTTTGGAAAAGAAAAATGCACCTTGTTCAACATACCAAATGGCAAATTGGCAAGGACTGAAGGGATAAAGCTACCCGACAGGAATTGCATCAAATACATAGATGAGACAGGATACAAATACCTGGGAATAATAGAAGGAAAGGATATAAAACACGAAGAGATGAAGGACACAATCAGGAAAGAATGTATGCAGAGACTTAAGGTGATACTCAAGTCAAAACTCATCGCGGAAACATGACGAAAGCCATAAACACATGGGCAGCACCAGCAATCAGATACAGCGCAGCAGTAGTGGAGTGGACTAAGGTTGAACTCTGCAGCAAGGGCCAGAAAACTAGGAAACACAGGACAATACACAAAGCACTACACCCAAGAGCAAATAAAGACAGGCTATACATAACACAAAAGGAAGGAGGGAGAGGTCTACTAAGCATAAAGGACTGCATCAACATCGAGAGCAGAGCACTGGGGCAATATCTGAAAACCAGTGAAGACGAGTGGCTAAGAGGTGCATGGGAAGAAGGACTGATAAAAGTAGATGAAGACCCAGAAATATACAGAGAGAGGAGAATGAAAAACAGAACAGGGGAATGGCGCAGTAAACCAATGCATGGACAGTACATGAGACAGACTAAAGAACTTGCCAGCAATGAAACATGGCAATAGCTACAGAGGGGAGAACTCAAGAAGGAAACAGAAGGAATGCTAACAGCGGCACAAGATCAGGCCCTATGAACAAGATATGTACAAAGAACAATAGATGGAAATAACATCTCACCCATGTGCAGAAAGTGCAAAATGAAACACGAGACCATGAACGACATAACAAGCGAATATTCGGCGCTTGCACAGAACCAGTACAAAAAAGAGGCATGATTCAGTAGCAAAAGCCCTCAATTGGAGCCTGTGGAAGAAAAACCAGCTTGCTTGTAGTAATAAGTGGCACGAACATCAACCTGAGGTAGTGATAGAAAACAATCAGGCAAAGAACCTCTGGGACTATGGTATCAGAACAGATAGGGTGTTACGTGCCAGCAGACCAGACTTGACGCTGATTGACAAAATCAAGAAGAAAGTACCACTCTCTGATGTCGCAATGCCACGGGACACCAGAGTAGATGAGAAAGAATGAGAAAAAAAATGATAAGTATGAAGGCCTGAAAATAGAAATAAGAAGGATATGGGATATGCCAGTGGAAATTGTACCCACAATCATAGGAAAACTAGGCACGATCCCTCTAAGTATATATTAGTTTAACCAGACCACTGAGCTGATTAACAGCTCTTCTAGGGCTGGCCCGAAGGATTAGACTAATTTTACGTGGCTAAGAACCAACTGGTTACCTAGCAACGGGTCCTACAGCTTATTGTGGAATCCGAACCACAATATAGCGAGAAATGAATTTCTATCACCAGAAATAAATTCCTCTAATTCTCCATTAGCTGGCCGGAGACTCGAACTCGGGCCTAGCAAGTGCTAGGTGACAACTCTACAGACTCGCCTAACGGAGAACTATGGCACGATCCCAAGATCCCTGAAAAGGGACCTGGAAAAACTAGAAGCTGAAGCAGCTCCAGGACTCATGCAGAAGAGTGCGCTATTAGAAACAGCGCACATAGTGAGAAAAGTGATGGACTCCTAAGGAAGTAGGACGCAACCCGGAACCCCATACGATAAAAACCACCCGGTCCAATAGGTTGATTGTGATAGACCAAAAATAATAATAATAATAATAATAATAATAATAATAATAATAATAATAATAATAATTCAATTGATTTATCTCCACAGTGTTTCAATACCTTCTCTTGTCCAGCGAATAAAGACTGCTGTGAATACACTGCTAACATTATATTCTTTACCAAACTCTGAACATTAGCCAATTATTGTCCATTATTAACGTGGAAGAGAAAAGAGTTATAATGAAGACTGAGACGACTCAATATAAAATTAACCCAAATTATGCAGCTATCCTATTCATTAATAATAATAATAATAATAATAATAATAATAATAATAATAATAATAATAATATATTTCAGAGTCCTTCGGACATATAATTAACACCAGACATCCGTGCCTTATGAAGTATCTAAGGAGTTGTTTAAGAGCGTTTGTCTTACGCAGTCTGCATAAGCAAACAATTTCAGGGAAATTAATTATTTATATTCACTTCACCAAAAAAAATGTTTTTTAATATTTCCCTTTTGTACAAAGAAAAGAATGTTAATGTTTATTTGCATTTTTTGAGAGTGTATTTTAAACAGTGTTTTGTGAAAAGTCAATATCTCTCGCATTCGTCTTCACAGGCAGGTCGCCATTCATGTGAAAACTTTATTTGAAAATTATTTTTTAATTAAAATTCATAACATGTAAGTCTATATATGTCTATGGAGGAAGCCATGGTGTTTATGAACTTCACATGATTAATTTAATTAATTCAGTAACAAACAAGTACTTCTAATTCACCTACTTCCATCCATTGTAGCTCACTCCATAAACTTTCATTATTCGGGAGGGTGAAGAAGAGAACATATGAAAAGGTTGCGCATTCATTTTCAATAAGATATTTCAGGGCTATAAAACAACTCTGGGGATATTTATTGCTTGGGAAACTCCCTTTGGGAATACATGATAGATCAGTGGGAAGAACACTTCTGATCATAAATCCATCCATTAATTCCACGAGGGTTGTGGAAAAATCATGTGTCTCTTGGGAACAAAACGAAATATCACTGAGGGGGGTGTTATTTGGCCGATTCGTGTTAGATCATTTAAGAAATGTGTTTTTTTTTCTCGTCTCGTGATGAATATGAATGACACTTTTAAAGTTCTCAGGATTTCTTGATAAAAATAGAAGTTAATCAAATTTTGCCTGTTAGGGTAATGTCATGACAATGGAGGTATTTATGGAAAAGAACATAAATACCTACTTGCATACATACACACACAATATATATATATATATATATATATATATATATATATATATATATATATATATATATATATATATCTAAATTATATAAATATATATACATACATATATATATATATATATATATATATATATATATATATATATATATATATATATATATATATATATATATATCTGAAAAGTTCATAGGTCACAAGTATTTTATGAATTACTATACACAGTAGATGTTTGATTAATAAGTATTGCTACAGGCATTGGGAAGAACCTTGAGAAGATGATTAGCTGGTGTCTGGCATGCTTCCTAGTTAGTAAAACTGTATATGTGTTAAATACGTTAGGTATTCTGGAGACGTACGAACATCCCTGCCTCACAACAAGACTCTGTGAGTTTGTTCACCGGAAATGTCCAGGTTCCAGCAAATGCATTCGTAGGTGTGTATTTTTTGGGCAGAGTCCTAGTGTTTGAAGGGATTAGTTATCAAAAACTTGTCACTCAAAGATCAACACTGAATATTAATAGACATCTTCAGTGAAGACTCTGTGGTTCGAGAACTCTCAATTAAGAATTGTGAACATTGCTGTTTGGAGGTAGAAAACACTTTAGATTTCCCAAACTGTAGGTTGTTCTTTTCATTAAACATATATCTCACTTGTGTCAAGCATTTATTACATTGTGAGTACTTTATAAGTGACATGGGAGGAATTCCCATACCTTTATTTTTATGCATTTGTGAAACAAGGGTTTTATTTGACTTCTTCAGATGTTTCACTGAGAAAAAGATTAAAGATGTACTCACTGGGAATGTACTGGACTCTGACTTATTTTGACCTATTGTGGGAAAGGGGTTTTGGAAGAATAATTAGTTGAATATTATGGACTTTCCATTTTACTTCATCTCTTGTTTCTTGCAACCATTTGTGTTAGATTTTTGTCAAATAAATTATTTTGGGTAATGCTTGTTTCGCTGTTGACCTGAGAGAGAGAGAGAGAGAGAGAGAGAGAGAGAGAGAGAGAGAGAGAGAGAGAGAGAGAGAGAGAGAGGGAAAGCCTGTGTATGTATGAATGTATGTTACAAGTAGCCTTTTTGATGCAGCCACTATCAAGCTACCAATAGCTGGGACTTCTCGACTTCTTAGCAAAAGGTGAGCAATGAAATTTCCTCTCAACTGTGTAACAGATGTATTTGGTTGCCAGCGGGAACTACACTTGGGTGTTATAGTGTTTAGATACGCTCCGAAGAGATTTATCTTACGAGGAAATTAAGACTGTTATGAATTAGGGCTAACTGAGGGAGTTTTTGCAGACAGGCAACCGCGCACTGTTGATCGAGTTCAATTGCACTGGTGGCTTATGTTGTGAGTGTGAGTGCCCGCGTTCAAAAGATTGAAAAGTGTTATCTTTCAGGTTAACTACGTATTGTGTTGCCATTGTAGTGAGAAGGGGTTACGTGTGTTACTATGGATTTTTTTCTTGTTAGTTACTTTTAATGGGGGTTAAGGGAGTTCTATTGCTTTGTGGTTACGTCAGGAAGACGGGAATGGTGACGATTTTGTGACGTCATTGAGAGCTCTTACTCACTTTAGTCTGGGGCTGGTTTGATGCTGCTATCCCGGTCTCTCTGCGAGCCCGCTTCTTTGAGGGTGGACTGAAGTATTTCGAGTGTTTGGGAAAATTTCTGGTTATCGATCGCAGCAGCGTTTAGAATTTTTTTTCTCTTAATTGTTCGCGTCTACGGTTAGGGTTACTTCATTGTTCACATTTGGCATTTAGAATTTGATTTAATGGTTTGCATTTGCATTAATGTTGGGGATTTGCTGAATTTTTAGTTTTTTTTTTCTTTCTCTTTCTACCTTTGGGGAGTTATATGAAGTTGAGATCAGGTCAAGATTTTGGAACTTGGAGGGTTATCCTTTCCAATATTATGGCAGAGTCTAACGAAGGTAAGGATAAGGTGACAATGTTGCACAAATTTACATCCGTAAACGCAGGCGTACAGCCACTATCTGGGCTGGTTGATGGCGTTCTTCAAGTTCCCCTCGAAATTTTTATAGTGGGGGGGTTGAGTTTTTACTTGCCAAGAAAATAACAGATGGGGTAGAAGCTTTCAATGAAGCAAAAGGCTTCCTTAGTTTAGATAAAGGGGATATCGGACAGCGTTGCCAGAGTCATCACTTTTTGAAGTGTAGGACCTGGGACGATCTTAAGGATTTTTTGAGAGCATCATATGGAACAGCTGGTGCCGACGATGCAGCTCGAGATCTAAGATCTCCTTTCAAGATCCGTTAAGGACATGATTCACTTATCACATTTAGTGCCAGATGTTTTGATGCTGCTAGGGATTTTTCAAAGAAGTTGAGAAATTCTGGTTGGGTAAATGGAGGCTCTATTACAACAGAGAATCTTGAGAAACTATTGCAATATGCGTGGATACTAAATGACATTCCTGATGCTATTGTAAATAGTTCTGACACAGAGATAGAAAGGGCGTCGGACGAGAATTTACTGTTCTCTCAAATTCGTAAGCACATGTCGAAATGCCCTACAGTAGATAGCTTCTTTTTGGATGGGACGCCGAAATCTTCTGGGGCTATTCCGAAGCATCATACACAGTAATTCTGATTCCACAGTTATGACGTTATGTGCCAAGATAGAGGATGATAAGACATCTGCAAGATCAGGATCTCAGGGGCGTTGTTATAATTGTTATAGGCAGGGCTATACTAAGAAGTTTTGTAGGGTGAAATATTGTGGCGCTTGCAAGTCTGCATATCACAGTTGGAGGTTTTGCCCACTTCTTAAACAGAATGAGTCTAGAACCATGCCTCAAAGCGCTGGTCTGGCAGGTAGGAGAACTCCTCGAGGGGGTTTTTTGGGAGCATCTAGGGGCCAACAAAATTTCTGGTGGACCGAGCAGCAGAAAGGGAAGAGATAAAAGGGGTTGTTTCTTGTGATACAGGACTTCTGGGTGAGCCCTCAGAGCCGAAGCCAGTAGTAAAAGGGTCTGTGTATAGGGTTGATGTGAATATCTTAATAGATACACAGGCACCTCTATTAATTTGATGAATTATGTGTTGTTCTGGTCAGTGTTTTCTGATCGTTCTTTGATGCCTGCTAAAAAGACAGTATGTGATGTGCAAGCAAATAGGTTACAGGTTTTGGGCTACGTAAATGTGTGTTTATCTCTTGTGGGTAGAACATTTTTGGTTATATGAGGGGCTGCTTTGGGGAATACATTGTTACTGGGTCATCTAACGTGTTGGGGACACAAAATCTCGTTTTATACAGGGGTATGCGGTATAACTGTTGGAGTACCTGGTGTTTTTGTACCTTACGAGGGAATGGATGTAAGTAGAGTAGATGATGATAATGGATCAGGTGTACATGAGGATTTGCAGGTGGATTCTGAACATGTTTCTGTGGGTAGGAAGTGTTATAAGGGGGTTTTGTTGGATGATGTGGTTCTTGGTCCTGGTATGGTTTTTATGGTGAAAGTTCATGTGAAAGGTGTGCATAAACCCAGACAGGGGGTAGTGTGTACGGTTTCTATAAGCAATTTATCGAGTTCAGGGGATACTTAGGTGGAGTTGCTAAACCGTAACGATTCAGCTCAGAACTATCAGAAGGGTACTACCGCAGACGGTTTCGTTGACTGGGTTGATGAAGATAATTCAGTTGCTACTGTCAGGGATGTGTGAATTTTCAAAAACAGATTTACAAGCTAGGAGGCAGGTTTTTAGGGATAATTTAGCCAATGCTGATTTTAAAGAATATATTGAGGGTGTGGAAGATGTTCTGGCTGAGTTTCCGGACATAGTCGCATTTAAGGGGGATAAGTTAAGGTTAACAAATGTGTTAGAACACAAGGTTCATTTAGAGGATAAGACTAAGTCTATTTTTGTCCCTTCATATCGGGTTCCTTTTAAGATTAAAGAAGTTAATAATTGGGAGCAAGAAGTTAATAATTGGGAGGAGGAGGGCAATGTTAGGCCCAGTTACTCGTCTTTTAATTTTCCATTGTTAGCAGTGCCTAAGAAGGATGGTTCAGTCCGGGTTTGTGTGGACTTTAGGCTGAACCGGGTTTGTGTGGACTTTAGGAAGTTGAATGAGAAAACCATTCCTGATCGTTACCCTGTGGCATGTTTGCCAGATTTATTTGTTGAAATTGGGGCAAGAATATTTATTCTTCAATTGATCTGATTCAAGGGTACTTGCAACTACCGCTTAGCGAGGAGAGTCGTAAGTGTATGTTGTTTTCTTCGAAGAAGGGACATTATGAGTTCACGCGGATGCCGTTTGGTTTATCAGGTAGTCCTATGTCATTTACTAGGCTTGTGAATACAGGTTTGCATGGTTTGTTAGGGAAATCCATATATGTATATATGGATGACATCTTAGTTGCCACTGGTTCTGTAGAGGAACATTTAGAAGTTCTTAGGGAAGTTTTTAGGAGGCTTAGGTTAACGGGTTTGAAGATAAAATTAGCTAAGTGTAATTTTCTGAAGAAGCAGATAGTATATTTGGGTCATGTCATTTCTAAAGAGGGTGTTAGAGTGAATGAGGATAAAGTTAGGGTAATTGGCATCCCAACCCCGAGCGAGTACAGGTGCTCTGTTCAATTGGCGCACGCGTAGATCATTCCATTGTCGTACCAAAGAAAACATCCCAGCGTAGTTATTCAACAACCTTCCCAGCATATATTCAGTACAGACATTGCTGATGTTTAACGTTAAATCATTCACTTTTGCATTCAAAACCCGCATTTAGCAAAGAAAGTAGATTTTTTTTTGCTTTCCCTCCTACACTTCCCCAATCTCTGTTCATGTGCGACAAAGTGAGCGAGTGAGGCAATCAGCTGTTCTCACCCACGTGACTCGATCCCACATCTTTCGTTCATGCTGAACGAAATTCAATTTCTTTTCGCCCTACTGTGATTTTGTCCACACTTACTAACATTGTTTGCCATAACAGGAACGAACTAGTAAAATTACGTAATTCCCAAGAATTCATTTTGAAAGAGAAAGGAACCTTAACTTAATGTAATTTCGCAAAAATAATTTATTTTCTCTTAAGCACAAGGTAAAGTGACTTTAAAATTTCTAACGTATAAGCGTCCCATTACACTCTGCTCTCAGCAAGAGAGAGAGAGAGATTTTTTTCTTTTCCCTTTCCTCATAACAAGTGGCATACAAAAATTTGCCCACGAGTATTGGAAAACCAACCCATGAATTATAACAGCCAAATACAAAGAATTTTCTTTTGTTTAACCAATCTTCGAACTTCGAAGATCCAACTCCATTATCACTTTACTATATCCAGTACGCAAAACTTCATAAGCTCTCTTTCCCACGAATAATATCACATACTTGCTTTTTCCATTTCGTGCTTCAGCCCATGTAAATTCTCTTACATTACCGAGCACATGGACAACTAATTACTTATATGTTTATTAACTGCCGCACACGAGTGGGTACCTCATTAAGACTTGAGTATGCCGCAAGCGCCAAATTGCATATTGAGTGCCACACCCATATCCTCCCTCCCTCTCTGCATGTCAGGGAGAAGGCTTCCTTTTCCCATGTCAGGAAGCAATCTCTAGTTCGTAAAACTAGCCACCCATGACTGTCACGCCCCAGTTTCCCCTTCCCACAGTGCCACTAATTTGAGGCACTGCCAACCAACCCAATTACTGAAGCACTTATCTTTCTTCTTTCCCTTTCCTTTCTCACTTACTTTCTGCCGGAGTTTCTCCTTTCCCTCTTACTCCTTGATTACCTTCTGCCTTAGGCAGAGTGCCATTTCCTTCAGTGCCGTTTCATGCACTAACATTTTGTATTGCTCCATGGAGCTCACTGACACCATAGTGCCACCAAACCCAAGTACTTAACCATAAGCCACTGCAACTGTACCTAAGAAACAGAGTGCCATACAACCAGTGTATCCAACCATAAGGACCTTAGCTCCTTCAGGATCACTCCCATTTCCTAAGTGTTTCCGCCCATAAGGAATATTATACCTTCAGGAGCACCCCATTCTACTAGCGTATCCGCCCATAAGGACTCAGACTTCCTTCAGGAACGCTCCCTCAGTGTGGCCCTCACATGGCACACTCAACCACAGTGCCACCGTATTAAAAGGGTGCCACACCACTGAAGCACCACCAAATTAGGGAACACTTCCCACAATCGTCATAAATCTTCCCTCCAAGAACGCCCAGTCAACCCACTTAGCCACCCTTCCCCACCAGCAACATGGCGACCAAGGAGTACAAAGCCTTCATGGATCTAGGGAAGGAGACCGGTCTCATGGGACCCAGACTCACCAAGTGGATCAGAGAACAGCTAGCCAAACAGAGGCGGCTGGAAGAAGAAAGAGATGAGAGGAAAAGACAGCGAGAAGCCGAGCAGAGGAGAGAAGAAGCCGAACAGAAGCGGCTGAAAGAAGAAAGAGAAGAGAGGAAAAGAGAGCAAGAAGCTGAACAGAGGCGGCTGGATGAAGAAAGCAGAAGACAGCACAAACTAGCCTTCAAGGACAAGGAGCTCAAGCTGGAGCTGGAGAGAGCAAAGAAGGAAGGCGAGCAAGCCCTCCATGCAAATGAGTTAGCCCTCAAGGAAAAGAGCTCGAGTTGGAAAGAGCAAGGAAAGAAAGCGCAGAAGCTCTAGCATCCCAACAAGCCTCTAGCCCCACACCTGCTGCACCAAATACTCCGCTCTCAAGCCTTAATTCTCTAGTCCCCAAGTGGACTGAGGAAGAGCCAGAAGCATGGCTGGAGGAGGTCGAGACGCTCTTCGATAATTTCAATACCACTGAGGCCGAGAGGGCCTTAGTGCTGACCAAAAACCTGTAAGATAAAGCAAAGACAGCCCTCCGCTCGCTGGAACAGAGTCAACAAGGAGACATGGCCGCAGTCCATGAGGTAATAGCCAAGGTATACGAAATCACCCCTGAGAAGTGGAGACAACGGTTCCGAGGTCTGGCCAAGGAAGCCGGCTGGTCCTGGACAGAATGGGCCTGTCACAAGACTCAGGCTGGGACCCGCCGGGTCGACTCCCTGAAATGCAAGACTTTCGAGGACTTACTCAACAGGACCATGCTGGAGGATCTTTTCCAGTGTGTGCCTGGGCCTCTGGCTGTGTATCTCAGTGATAAGCAGCCCCACTCTCATGGAAGCCTGCTGCTTGGCCGATGTCTGGGAAACATTTAATGTCTCCCACAGCACTTTTCAGCGCCGCATAGTGCCACCCGGATATCTCTTTGGCTCAACGTGCCCAAGGAACGGACCACCTAGCAAACCTCCTTGCACCATCTGCAAGAAGTACGGTCATGCTGAAGCCAAGTGCCGCTACAAGGCAGACAACAACCAATGGCAGTCTACCAATAACCGCCACTCCTCCTCTCCTTGTAACTCAGCACCGCCTTCCCAGCACACTGTCACTGCTGGGAGACCATCCTATTCCAGGGGACCCTGCCGAGACTGTGGGACTCCAGGGCACTCTTCTGCCGGGTATCTTGGCTGCCCAAGACATATGGTCTCTCCCAGGCACGTCAACCCGATCAGTGCCACAGCCTCCTTGGCTGTGCCACCTGAAAGGTCTCATCCTGAGCGGGTCTGGACTCAGTCCGTCTCCATGGCACCTCTGGTTGGCTCTAGCCCACCAGTGCACCTACCAACTACTGCCGACACTGGCTCGGATATTAGCCTGACTGATCGGGCCAAAGTGCCAGCCAGTGCCACAGTGGACGAGCAAACCAGGTGGATGGTAACCTGGGTAGATGAACAATCCTTGACTGTTCCCACAGTCGAACTCCGGGTGATAACACCTTGGAGCACCGAAATTCACTGCCTTGGCTTGATGAAACGTATCAGGAATGGAGTGGAATTCCTGCTAGGACAAGACATCCTCTGGGGATGTCCCACACCCACGCCACTCTGTTGCCTGACTGCCTCTGCCAGTGAGGCCATGCCAAAACTTCCTGACCGGGACACAGCCTCTGTGACAGCTGTGACACCATCAGCCCAACCTTCCGTTCGCCCAAGAGTGAACAGGACACACCAGCATCTAAACCATTCCAGGCCTAGTCCGCGAAGCTCACAACCGGACGGCCACCAAAAAAACTCCTCCCTCACCACAAAGGGATTCTACTAAATGCTGCTGCAAGACCTGCAACATAAGAGGGCACTCTGAAAGATGGTCAAAGTGCCCCAGCAAGCTAGCCGCAGCGGCTACCCTTCCCACAACCAACCCAAGAGGGCCGCGTTCTGTCGCCTATCACTCCAGGTACACCGAGGGGTTTTGCACTCCCGGGTCCCTGTTCAGACTCGTCTGAACCCAATTCGCTGCCAGTGCCACTTGTGAGCACTGGTCAATGCCAAGCTCTGCCTACCTTGGCCAAAATCTCTACATCAACCTTAATCCCCATGCCTGGCCCTGAGTTAGTGCCAGTGCTGGATCCAGAATCTGACACGGATCCTCTTAAGGGAGATCCACCTACCCTCACCAATGTAGTCATCACCCATTGTGAGCCTCTGACCCTTGACGTTTCTTCTTCCCACTCTCTTCCACTTGCCGAGGGTGACCCTCTGGCAGGCCTGGACATTACCTCTTTTCTGGTCGACCAGGAACTGTCCAGCCAGGATGCAGACGCTGGCTCTACTTCCAGATCCTGCTCCTGACAGTGCTCCTGGCCTTTCTCCAGAGTCGGTACCCTCATCACCTCCTAGGAATGGCCTAGCCAGACCTTGAAGGCCCCCGAAGAAGAAGAAGAAGGGGCGGATGAGATACGATTAACAAATCAGAGCCACGGGCTCTCCTCGGCACTCGGGCCCAGTTGGCACAATGCCGCTTCCATCTCAGAGTGATCCTGGCACCTGCCCAAGGAAGGCAGCCTGAGTGATCTCTACCCCAGTAATATTAACTCCTAACACCTTAGGCATTTGTAACATACAAACCCTTTTCCAACTAACCTCCTTCAAAACCATTCCAGACTCAAACTGATACCTTCCTTAATTGTATACTGTGATTTACCCTTCAGGTTACCCATGTTTAATTTTTTGTGTGTATTGATCATAAAGCGTTGCGTAACTCGTCATTCACTGCGTGCCATTAGTCAGTGCCAACTCGTTTAGTGCCATAGTCTCAGGATAGTAGGTTAGGTTAAATATTTACTATGTGCATTTGCCTAGGAGTAGAGTTCTCCTGTCATTAGAGACAGTTAGTAGAAGTGCCTGTACCCTCAGATAAGTTAGGCCTGTTATAGTAAGTACGTTAGCCAACCCAGTACCCCTCTTAGCAGTTAGGTAGGTCCATTTAGCTATTGCAGTGCCAAAGCTAGCTGACTAGTCGGGACAAATAGCTTACTTAGCCAAGACCTTCACGCCTGAAAGGGTGTGAATGCCTTTTCAAAGGGGGGGACCTGTCATGTATTTGCATTCCTCCCTCCTAGCCAGCCAAAAATAATTTGAATTTCTAATTAAAAGAGTTCTCATTTGCTTATTAGGGCAAAACAACATGGCAGACAAGGTAGGACGACGCTTGTTTTGAACCAAGCATTCCTCTCCACACCTGACCGGAAATCAGGACAACAGAACACCCCCTCTCCACATCCCCCTGCTAAAGGACATTCTTAGATTTCCCCCCATTTTGGGGTAGCGAGAGCAGTGTAGGTTTTAGGGAAGGTTATAATCATTAGAGGCGTAGGCCGTTCGAAGGAAGGCTGCTAACTTAATCTTTAGGTCCTTAGACTATAAGGCTTCTTTTCCCTTGACCTTGTTACTGGCTTCAGGACTTGCTTCCAGATTTGTCCAGCTCGTGTACACATAAACACATGCCAAGCGCCCCACGCAAAACAACACAAGAGGGCAAAGAGACGCTATGGCTTTTGTGAGGAGAGGTAGAACATTTTTCCTCTCAATTTGGACTGGCGACAGATGATGCTCATTCTGCAAGTTTGACGTCTTATACAGGAGCCCATATAAGCCTGAGAAGGTATGTCTGAGTAGCAGTCTTTCGCCAGTACCCGTCTGTTCATTCTAGTGAAATTCTTTTCTTTATTTCTCCAAGATTTTCACCATTTCATTTCCACTTCTGGCCTTTCCCTTTGTTCACATAGACCAGCCCCATTACAATAGACGTAAACTTCCCTGGTACGCAGTCCGGGGAGCAATAGCCTGTTCTGCCCTTTTGTTGCATGCAAGAGAGCCTAATCATTCAAGACGAAATCAACTCGTCAGCAGCTGAGAATTATTACGCAGTTCAAATTTGCATTTTTTCATTATTTGAGTTTACTTGCTGTATCATCAGCCTTTCAGATTACCTCCCTGGTTGTTTTCCTGTAAATAAATTCAATTTAACGTTAATTGCTAATCATTTCCCATGGCGACCTTCAAATCACTACTTAAATAATGGTACTACCAAGGTAAGTTACCCATTTTCCCCTTCATTTTGTTACAGGTTGGTATTCTCGGTTGGGCTTAAGGCAGTAACTTAATATAAACACCACTTTCATCCCTCCAACAAGACCCAGTCTGTGATATAATATATATATATATATATATATATATATATATATATATATATATATATATATATATATATATATATATATATATATATATATATATATATATATTTATATATATATATATATATATATATATATATATATATATATACATCTACATATACATGTATATATACATGTATATATACATATATATATATATATATATATATATATATATATATATATATATATATATATATATATATATATATATATATATATATATTTCCAACATATACCTTGTTCCCTTGAGAAACGGGTGGCAACAGAAGAGTTGATAACTACGATTTCCAGCAAGTCTTAGGGATGAAGTTATCAGCACTATGCCCTTTCATCTTACCCCAGCTTACAGTCGCAGCTAGGTCGACCTTGCTGGTCTGAGATCACCACCCTACCATTCAGTCATCATATTTGCCAGTGTGCTTGTAACACCCCTATTTTACACTGGAAACCTTGAAATCCCAAATGAAATAAATTGCGAGATTTGATAAGGGTCCGAATTTATTTCAGCTCATGCATACTTATACCGGTTTTCAAAATTTAGATACATTTCCTGCTAATGATAATGAACTATATTCACTATTATGATGTAATGTAACGAACTTTTGTTATATATGCTTGTCTGTTTGTCTGGTTCAAACTGGCCTTGTGCCAACACGGGCTCTTGCTTCTGAGTGGGCAGCTCGTCATGGGTTCTTGCTTCTGAGTGGGCAGCCCGTCATTTTTAAGTCGGAGTATAGAGGTTAGAGGTGGCTGGTCATATTTATCAAATATTTGTTTTGTAATTGCCATAGAGCCTGCTTAATTTTTAGATTTCCTATTATCCTTTTTAAATATGCTTTCCACTGACTCCCCTGGGGATCTGAGAAGAAATGAACTAAGCCTCAAAAAGGTGATGTAACGCTGAGGGGTTTTCGCTTTACATGAAAAATCCTGAAGCCAACCAAAAGAAGGGGCCGCTCCTGACTTTTTAAGAAAGCTGTTCCTTCTTCCGCTGAATTATTTCCATCCTTTCAGCCTCCAACACCTTCAACACTAAGAGCATCTGAGGAGGTGGTGAGGTGGAGGAGGCCTCCTCCTTCCAGGGCTTGTCGATTTGCATTGCAAAAGATGAAGCCATGAATACATAATTGATAAAGGGCCCCGAGAACACGAGGTGGATTGAGGCGTTGTTAGCCAACCCGCCGGCGGGAAGGAACGAAGGATGGGTAGTGTCGTTGGGGAGGATGGGCCCCCTGCTTCTGGAAAGGGAAGGTACCAATGTAAGAGAGGGATTGGACGTGTTGCCTGACGGAGATGAAACGTGTGACGCTTCCATGAACACCATGAATGAAATCGCGATTTTAACCGTTCTCGTCTTTAATTTGTCGCGGAGATGACAGGGCGCTCTCCCAGTCGTTTTTGCGCCTATTATCACCATTGTCTTCGTTATTCTTACGGTTTGTCATTTCGTAATTAGTGTTCTCTTTCTTTGTTCCTTTGTTCGGTATTTGCTTCAAATGGCCGATTGTGAATCACGGAGACCAAGCAGGTAAGTGTAAAGGTAGAACTTGATTATCGAGAAGAATGATATAATTAAGAAAATAAAATGTACCTAGAATATTTATCATTTATTATTCACTCGCTCTGCAGCAAATGGAATCGAAACAGGGATTTGAGGAGCACAAATTTCCTTCATCTTGCCATGCTCGTGCGACAAGGCTAGAAAGTCTAGAAATCCTTGTCTTTATGACACGAGGTTTCACAAATGTTACGTATACCTATTTCAGCCTTTGATCTATAGCATTATATATGTTTTACATTGAGATAGTATTCTGAAAAAGGCCTTGAAACTTCATTTAAATGAAAATAAAAAGTGGGAAGTGAAAAGTGGAGAGGCCATTTTATTGTGCTTTACTCAGAACCGGTAAGCAATTCAACTTGCGAATTTTCGCGAAAATTCATCCATGTCCTGTGCCTCCCCTAGGATGCCCCCGGAACTGACTGAATGATGACAACATCAGTCTAAGCATTATTTTTGTGGGTAGAAAAAAGAGAAGCCTCCACAGCTAACGCGGTTCTCAGTGATTAAAACAATATAAATATCAAATGATGGTTAACCTGATTTTATTCTTATGAATTTCTTTATATAGCACCATGGAAAAGATTATAACTGTCTGTTCCAAGGTGTCTCATTTTTTTTTCAGGGCTTTATATCCATGTACTTTTTCTATAATATTGTCCTCCACGTCAGATAAATGGTAACCCAGTAACTAAGGAATCAATTAGGTTATATGTACTACACTGAAAACGAAAATATAAACACTAACATTAAAACAAAACAAAAACAACTGATAAAAAGATCTTTTCTACAGATGATAAATGACAAGACACCATTTTCTTTTACATTAATTTCTCTTCCTGTCTTTTTCTACGAGAGGTGAGTGACGCAGATCCATCTTTCATATCTTTCTCTCTAATTTCCTTGGAGCGAATGTAGACCCAGGCCTAGAATCAAAGTCTCATATCGTTTTATCCATTAGAAACAGAAGTACATCTGGTAACGACGTCAGGGAAAAAACGAATTTTTCCTGCAGAGTAACCTCTTTGACATTTATTAACAATAAAAAAAAAGTAAAAAAGGGGCAACAGTTATATAACAATGCTTCACAGCCGGTTTGGGCACTGACGAGGTTTATATGACCCTCAATTACAGAGATGTTTCCCTCCTTTAAGCGCCGTAGCTGCGATTTAATGAGGGACGAACGTAAGATTTAGAGTTGAAATTGCACTTTCCGTAATTAGTTTTTCAACTGTCATCTTATCGTCGTTGTAACGTTTTGTTTTTTAGTCGTTATATATAATTAGCTTTTTTCAGGGGTCTTGAGTGTCTTGTATTTTCAGTTTTTTTATTTTGATATTGTGGTGATGTAAATCATTCTTCCTTATGTATCTCTTTACATGCTTTCCATTTAATTCTAACATCCGCTATGTTTATTGTTCCTAATTTTATAGTAAACTGTAGCCTCAGTTTTCCAAGTCTTTTTAAATGCTCTATTAAGGCGCTGAGCTACCTTGACATTTTCATTTTCCGTATGTCATTATGGCATTACTAACCTAAAATAATTCTCCTTGTATTTCAATAATTACATTTTTATCTACCTATTTGTTAATTTATCTGTTTTTCTAATAACTGATCTCCTCTTTCTGTATTTCCCTTTACCTTCTGTTACTTCTTTCGAATGAACAACATATTCTTTGGAAGCTTGAATTTCAAGTTAATGGCTGGGGTGGGCTTGTTCCATATGAATAGGGTTCATCTTCTGAATAATAATAATAATAATAATAATAATAATAATAATAATAATAATAATAATAATAATAATAATAATAATAATAATAATAATAATAATAAAGTATAACTTCTCTCTATCCATCCAACTATTTGTCTCTCTCTATATCTATATATTTAAAAAGCCTTGTTTTGCAGGTACATTCTGTTGCGCCAATACCTCTCCTTTCCACTTAATTATTTTAATAATGATTTCAGTGGTCCCTTTCATCATCAAATATAATAAGGAGCTGTTTACCTTGTTATGATCTCTTGCAACGTGCTTATATGATTTATATACATCATGTTACTTCTCCTCACGCCCTAATTGGTAGAAGTTTGTTTAATGAGCCATTACGCGTAGGTGGCTTCGTAAATTGGAGACAAAATTTTGCATCACGTTCTCCCTTTTTTTTTGTCTTTTCGGGTTTCTTTTTCTATGGAGATGTTAAAACTTCTTATTGTAAATATGTGTGTACTGTATATGTATACACACATATATATGTATGTATTATATATGTATACATACACAGTATATGTATTCGTAAATGTGCATAGAATAAATTTTTCCTATATATTCGAAATAATGTATGATAAAATATTCTAATAAAATGGTCAATCACCTTAATAGTTAACAATCATTATTATGATTGTTAGATACGGCTATAGCTTTTATGCAAGCATACATATACCTGCACGTATACATTTATATACATCAACTTATACATAACTGTATATACACTTTTATAGATAAACATGTGAGGCAATAAGACGTTCATAAAAATATTTAACAACTGAACACTTTAACACTTGTAAGACATGTTAGGAATTCCTATCGACTCAGAGCAGTCAGTGCTTTTTCTGTACGGCTGAAGATTTAAAGTGAAGATTTCATTCAGCCTGGAGGAGGAGGAGGAGGAGGAGGAGGAGGAGGCAGATGCACCCAAAATAGGTTAAGACCGGGAGGGGGCTAAAGAGACAGGGTAGGATGCAATTTTCGACCTTCAAGCTGCTGACGCCTTGAAAATCTGACGTGTGCCGGAAGAGGATCGCAACAAATTTTTCTTTTTGTACTCTCTCTCTCTCTCTCTCATGCATCGTCGTCGTCAATATTTTGTCGTCAGCGGTCGACAGCAGTCACCACAACAGGATGAAATATGCAAAGGGGAATTCTCGAAGGATATGAATATTCCTCCTGATTTACAGCAACGCCTTGCCTCTTTCCAAGATGGCTGCCAGAGGAGGGGGGTCTCGTATATTCATTGGCAGACTCATCAGATCTAAGATTGCCTGGAGGTTCAGGCGCCCGTCCTTCCTGCGTTTTAAGTTTGGAGTGGCTCGTAAACTTCATTTGTTGTTCTTTATTCCCTTCGTATACAAGACGAGACGGGCCTCGGTGCCTGAAGAGACCTCACAATGGAAAAAGCAATTTCTGAGCAGCCAGCGACAGTAAGTGATTCTTCTTCGGTAAGAGGAGGATGTATATATGCTTTTAAGCATAAGCATTATAAAATCCCTCCCTACTTCACATGACGAAGGTGGAAGGGTTCGGTATTTATAATTAATAAAAATAAGCATGATACGAATATATTTCGGAGCAAAATCAAACCTAAAAGTGATGAATACGAAAATTATGTGTATTTCGTCATGACAAAATAAAAAATAATTACTGAAATAAGAAAAGAGCATTTCAAACCAAAATAAGAGGAACATAATTATCACGAGGAGAGGATGACGTCACAGAAGTAATATGTCAAAAGACTGAAAAGAAAGAAAAGTAATACATATATAGGCCAAAGAGACTGATAATCTGCGTATACTTTTCCAGCATTTCATGAACTCGAAATGTATTTACAATATTCGAATCTATTTTCAACACTGTTCGTTTTAGAGAATCTTTAATGCCTGAGGTGGGAGCAGTAGCTTGAGAGTGATACGATTCGCTAAAAAGGATTAATATAAGAATCAAGTTTACGGATCTTTATCGGAAATCATCAGCAGAAAGTCATGCGTGTATTTTTGAGTGTAATACATACGTTTCCTGTGAGGCAAACTGTCTACTCCCCATTCCTTGGCCAGACCAGCTTAAAATAAAAAGAAATATATATATATATAAAAAAAGAAGTAAAAACAGGAAACAGAGGGGCTTGAGCTACAGACCTACCTTGAAAGGATTCTGAGATCCAGAAGTATTTTCAAATTCAATATCAAAAGGGTCAGACAACCAATATCTAACCTAGGCAAAAAAAAGAAAAAACTAAGGAAATATGAATGATAAAACATTACCCCGCCACCACACCCCCTTTTCCAACTACCACCCAACTTTCAGTAGACTCTGCATTGTTGCACCAACAATATACTCTGATCACTCTATTTATAAAGATGCCTTGTCTGCACACGAGTAAAGGCGTACAAAATATACATACAAGCTCACACAGAAGAATGTGCAGAATGCGAATGCATACGAAATTGTATGAAATTTTATTATCTGCTAAATTTTTTAATTTGATTTAAACCTGAGTGACGCTAATCCACAACTCCGGTTCTTAATTGGCTTGAATTTCAGTTCATTTAATAGTCGGTATCCCAGACCCAATGGAAAAATACGTCAAAATCCAAGAGAGAGAAGAGAGAGAGAGAGAGAGAGAGAGAGAGAGAGAGAGAGAGAGAGAGAGAGAGCGCTATCCAGTCAAAATGCAAATTAAGACCTAAATGGGATTTTGGCTGACGTGCAGTAATAGGCCAAAAAGGATGATTTTTGGAATCTGCAATATGAAAAAGGGAAAATGAAATGTTGCTGTTTCACTTCACTTTTCTTTTAAATTTCCTTTCTCTTTCTCTTCTTTTTTAAATTTTCCTAAAGTGTCTCTCTTTCCCGTCGCATCCCTTGACGGCGAGGCTTTTAATCCAATGCTAACCAATCTCATTCCACGTCCTCCGGTTACAATCAGATTCGTTTCTCCCCAATGTATAATTGTCCCCTGTTTAAATGCATCATCTCTCTCTTTCTCAGTCATCAAATGCAACACAGGAAATATCACATGAATAAATTTTAGAGGTATCATAAATGAAAATAATTGTCCTTGTTTTAACTGCTCTCTCTCTCTCTCTCTCTCAAAGTCAAATAGTGCAAAAGATTTTTATATGAATAATTATCAGATGTGAACGTAATTGTCCTAGTTTTGATACGTCATCTCTCTCTCTCATCAAACTGTGTTTTCGAAGCCTCCATACGATTATTAATCCAAGCTTTCATTTGCATTCTTGTTTAATAATTCCTCTCTGTCTATCTTCTTATTTATCACTCTCCCCCTCCCCATTCTCTCTTCATTTCATCCCTCACCTGGCGGAATCACATGAATTTTATTGAAAAACTCTGTTAACTTATTATCTTTTCCCAGTAATGTAACGTAATACAGGTATGTCAAGGAAGTAACTGTTCATCGTAATCATATCACCACTCGCATTAACTGAACAGGTGAGAGTGTTTATAATTGCACAATGTTCTCTACTTATTATTATTATTATTATTATTATTATTATTATTATTATTATTATTATTATTATTATTATTATTATTATATTTTACAAGGAGGGTTTTCGAGAACTCTCCGATTAGATTTTATTATATGATATGAAAGTCTTTACAAATATAAACCTTATCGTTATTATAATCATTATTATCACTCCTGTTGATGCTCTTGTTTATAAAAAATTGTTGCAGATGTATTCCTGAATTTCATATAATTAAGCAAAAGAAAAATATATTGATGGTGTTGACGTTGCTCAAATTATTATTACAAGGATACCATATAGTGTGATACCATCATCTGGAAAACAACTGAATAACTACTGAGGTATAAAAAAAAAATTCTGCAGATACATTTCCTTAATTCGTGTCCAACCTTGTCCACTCCTTTTTCTACGTTCCACCCGCTGGACATTATGGTCATCTGTTCAACTTACAATTTTCTTCTCCCTCTTCCCAAGTGGCCAAAATCACCGCATTCTTGCCAATATCAGAAGAAGTTCTTCTCTTTTCCTATTTTGTTTTCCTTCTTGACTTTCCTTGTGTTGGAGGAGAGGAGAGAGAGGAGAGAGGGGGGAGGGTGAAGGGGGGGGAGGAGAGAAGCTGGCTACGGATGTCTGTAATGCCGCCACCAACGGCGCTCTCGTGTTGTCACCTTCCCATGTGGATTATTAACTTGGGAGGGGCCGTGTTCGAGTACTTGTACGCTGACTTCGTTTACTAAACCGAGTCCATTTCCATCAACTAAGTAAACGCATCCTACTTTAATAACGCATAAACTAACTCAGAATCGCCATAACTTCTACATCATTGCTGTAATAAACAGCGATATTTGGTAGCAACGGCAAGAACAATATCATATTGCACTTCTTAGACACGAAGGTTTTCGCATTCAGGGGGTCCCCAGGTGGAAATAACGGTCCCTCGCCATCCCCTTGACTCATGTAATTTCAGTTCCAGTTTGACCCCCTTGTTTAAGACGACACGAAGAGAGAGAGAGAGAGAGAGAGAGAGAGAGTTTGTGTCAGTATCTATAAAGTCTTTCCTCTTTCAAAGGGTTTTCATTCTCTGCTACTATTAGCACACTCTGCTCTCTTCAGGGTATTTGTTTATTGACAATGGTATCTAAAATCCAGTTAATGGCATGTGTAACACGTTAATTTTCTTTGTTTTTCTCATGACGAAAAACGGTAAAAGAACGGTCTTATTT
>NC_089752.1:59096674-59134174 GCF_040412425.1 Macrobrachium rosenbergii | reverse complement strand
CGAAATTACCGCACTTTTTTCAGTGTTCAACTTAAGCCAAACTTGTCTTAATTACACCTTGCCAATGAAATACAAATTCTTAAATACCTTGAGGTATTACCATCATCATATCCACTAAAAAATCACCATATACTGACAATTTCTACATTAGACCATTCAGACTTCAGCCTACACTTTCCCTCAGAAACACCAGAGGAAACTGTAACACGTTCGTTAACACTCACAGGAAATCGAAAACAGAGGCAGCTCTTTTTAGTGTCTAAAATTACCATCATGATAATAATTTAATATTTAAACAGCCAACGGACAATGTATCTTAATAACTTACGGGTATTCTGAAGTTATTTGTCAAGTTGACAGCCTACCATCTAAGTTTTATGTGATAACGATCGCACACCAGTCTTGAAAACGAGGTTATATTTAGGCGACTGAACGGTCCCTGGTTAAATGACGTTGTGCGAATGGCCAAACCACACTTCGTCTCCGTAGACCTGCTGACATGTCCTTCATTAGTTGCAGTTGTTTTTTCGTTATTGCTGTGAAATTATTTTGTTAAATTCTGATCTCATTGAAAGGTAGAGAGAGAGAGAGAGAGAGAGAGAGAGAGAGAGAGAGAGAGAGAGAGAGAGGAAGGCTTACATTTGTGCAGGCTTTCATGACGGTGAGGCAGTTCCTGTGCAATTTTCGCATTTAAATGACTTGATATGATTACTGATGTGGCATTCTTTTGTTCATGGAGGTTATATATAATTCGTCAAAGGGTCCTTATATAGCCTTTACAGAGATTCATCTGCTATTCATTTCCATAAGTGAATCTCTTCACACACTAACCTTTCGGTATACGGGAATTTCTGTTCGTTGCAGAAGTCTGTATGACACTGTCACCTTTTACCCTAGCAGTTTCTTCTTTAATGAATTCACGACAGAATTATTAATCACAGGAAAGAAAAGCATTTTCAATGATAGTACACATTCTTTACATGACAAAACAATTCAAAGGAGATATAGGAAAATTTTCCTGAGTCCTTCAGAGCTTTCCCAGGAATCGCCAGGTTGGTCAGCTAGTGTACGTATACATATATCTATATGAATATATATATATATATATATATATATATATATATATATATATATATATATATATATATATATCGCTATATCTTCCCAAGCAACCCACCTTCCAAAGCTTTAATATAGAAACTTTTATAAGACATACTGGGCTTTGCTTAGTACCACCTGACAAGAGAGGGCATGAAATACTGGGCCCCCGTAAATCCTATAATCACACTCTGTTTATCTCTCTTTCTCTCTGCAAACATTTGACTGCCAGAGGATCCTTGGTTTCAGAATGCAAAGCTGTGGGAAGATTAACCTTGGCCAGAGGCAGAATAGAACTGGTGGTACGGATTAAGAAAGAGGCGAGGGCCCCATAGAATCGTGTGGTCTTGATTGACCACATGTTGACCCTGAATCAAAATGGTGCGTTTGCATAGAGGAACGACACTAGCCCCATCTGGACAGGAAAGCATCCTAATCAGGAACTGAGGGCTTGAAAAGACAGACCCGAGGAGTGAGAGGTCAGAGACACACCTGGACACAGTCAAGACACAGCCCTATCCCTTGCCTCCTGCCTCCCTCAGAGTGCCATGCCCCTCCATGAGGTCCACCTTGCTGAGCCTCAGTCTTATTACCAGTAAGCCCCTTAAGTCCTCCTCCAAAGCCATTCTATGCTGAAGCCACCTCTTCTACAAGGTAAAGTGTGCTGTTTACAAAGGTTCTAACATTCAGTCACACAGTTTGAATTCTCTCACTGAACTCCCTAATTTATTTTCAAGTGCCAATGTTTCATATCAGCCTCACCTTTGTCAGTGCAGTGTTACATAAATTCCAGTGTGCGAGGGATTACATAAAATTGTGTGTTCAAGGCATCTTTGTTACCCTCCATGCGCCCCCTTGTCCTATGCTTATTTTGCTATGCCCCTACTGGCCTTTAATTCGTAACTCTCTCCATTACAGAGGGAGTGTTAGCAGTGGAATCCTTCCTTGATCGTGCCTTGTGAGTCGTGAACCCCATGACACCAGTATCAGCAGCGTCATAGAGACAGACATAACTTCAAAGCATTTACTTATACATAACCTTGTATTTTACTTAATTTCCAGATCTTACACACCTGCCTAAATTTCATTTCATCTTCTCATTGTTTTGCTAATGTAAATGTACATAATTTTAAAAATTACCCAAATTTGTTTACCTAAAAAATTGCCTGGTGAGTAGAGCCCTCAGCTCGGTAAAAACCCTCTTTTTCTTTGTGTATTACGATTACCTGAATCAACTGCAATCAGAGCTAAGGAATTTTCATGTGGTAAGTAAAGTAAACCCACAGTCTGAGTCTATAACCAGCTCACAGTAAGCATTCCCCAGGTGAAAATCGTAATTATATATATATATATATATATATATATATATATATATATATATATATATATATATATATATATATATATGTATGTAGGATAAGCAAAGAACCTAGTTTTTATATATATTTTATTCAGAACTGCAAAATGACCAACAGCATAAACTGAATTGTTTAGTAATGTCACAAATGAATCAAGAAAAGTAAATGTAAATCCTTTGCGAAATAAGAAAATTATACACAAAAAATATATTAATGAATATTTTATTAGATATTATCAAATATTATATGATTAAAAAATAATGACAAAACGAGTTGTTTGTACTAAGTAAAACTCAAAAAAAGCAATATCAAAGGGAGGAAAATTCAATAAAAATTATATACATAACCATTAACGTTGATGTCATTCCCAGACAGGCCTTTCTAGACTCCATTTTGAGAAGCGAAGTTCTGAAAACACGTTTCAAACATATTTTAAACATGGTGACTAAACTCTCAGGTGGGGAGGGGGGTAGGACACGTCTCAGATAGTGCCAGTGTAGGAGGGGATTTCACTGAGCCCCGAGGAGCAGGATGTCAATGGCATACCATTTTTGCCTGTGAAGGATTTCCCATAAATCCCATTACCGTCTCTAAACGGCCGATATTTCAATGTTTCATTTTTAGTTCAGGTCATTTTGCAGTTCTGAATAAAATATGTATATAAAAACTAGGCTCTTTGCATTATCATTTCCTTTCCTCTATTAATTGTTGCACAAATAAACAAAATAAGGATCTTTATGTGGCCAGACATTTTTGCGTTATGAATCAAATACATTTTCAGAAACAATTTTTTCAGAGCTTTGAATGTTACATTTCCCGTCGGCTGAGTGCGCACTTTGCATCGAATCCGATTCGCAGCAATAATATGATGTCACACGTCGTTTTTTTTCTTAAGCTTCGTTAAACCTCTTATTTCCACGTCTTTTGCTCTTGACGTAATACGCTTATTCCACGTGCGATTGTATATCCATCTGTCACGCGCCCACTTACTATCATTTTAGTCTCTCTCTCTCTCTCTCTCTCTCTCTCTCTCTCTCTCTCTCTCTCTCACGCATCCACTTGCTATCATTTTAGTCTCTCTCTCTCTCTCTCTCTCTCTCTCTCTCTCTCTCTCTCTCTCTCTCTCTCACGCACCCACTTGCTATCATTTTAGTATCTCTCTCTCTCTGTCTGTTTGTCTCTCCATCTCTCTCTCACGCGCCCACTTGCTATCATTTTAGTATCTCTCTCTCTCTCTCTCTCTCTCTCTCTCTCTCTCTCTCTCTCTCTCTCTTTCTCTCTCTCTCTCTCACACCCACGTGCTATCATTTTAGTATATCTCTCTCTCTCTCTGTCTGTTTGTCTCTCCATCTCTCTCTCACGCGCCCACTTGCTATCATTTTAGTCTCTCTCTCTCTCTCTCTCTCTCTCTCTCTCTCTCTCTCTCTCTCTCTCTCTCTCTCAATTTATTTCAACAGAACGACTCTCCGGTGTATTCCTATTTTTATCATTCGTAATTCCAGCTTTGTAATAATAATAATAAAAATAATAATAATAATAATAATAATAATAATAATAATAATAATAATAATAATAATAATAATAAATTTTATTTCATCTCAATATACAAAGTAGAGACATTACAAACAATCCAGATACATGAGATAACATGATAAAAAATTATAATCGGCAATATCACGCATTTGCTGAAGAAGTAGAAAAAGTAGTACTCACAATAAAGGTAATGATAGTAATAATATTGAGAATAGCAAAAAAAAATATTAAAAATGATAAAGAAAAACATTGCATACAGTTAATTTCCAGCTAAGAATCTTAGGTGGTTAGAGAAGTCAGGTCCAGAGAGCTAAATACGAAAATTGAAAATAGTAAAGCTCTACAGTGCTACTAATCACAATGATAATAAAAAAATAAAATATTAATAATAATAATAATAATAATAATAATAATAATAATAATAATAATAATAATAATAATAATAGTTTCCGCAGATGACAATTCATAATTGCAAAAATAGGGATTAAGTTGCAGTGAAGGTGTGAGTAAGAGGCTGCGTCTACGAACTTACTAATTTATTCCAACAACAAGCAGACAGGTCAATAGCTCTTGCAAGCGGAAACATACTGCCTGACACAAGGCAAACAAAACAGAGACCAGAGTACAATCAACTGAGCTTGCCGGAAGATGGAAAGATGCATATAAATCAGTATACAAGACACGAATGAAGTTATAATACATATAGTTGGAATGCTGACATTGTAATGCTTGCGCTAAGAATGATACATTTAACATAACAATAATATGAATGATAATATATGTACAAAGGATGTGTGACATCTGCTGTGTTTCTTGTATGCATGTACTTGGCATGCAGAGATGCTCGGTGTGAGGAGATTAGCTGGCCAAGTAAGATGATGGTGTGTGGGTCCGTGTGGGACCCTATATGACTTCCCACTTTGGAGAGGCCTACAGCTGTAGGTCGGTGTCTGGGAGGTATGTTGGCTTTAGGCAGTCGATGGAGACCCACGTAGTTCTGCCATCCACTGTCATTTGGTAGGCTTGGTGTCTTCTCTAGATGACACAGTATGGTCCCAAGTAGGCTGGGGAGAGGTGGGTTCTGTGTGAGTCTACCCGTATGAATGCATATTTTGTGTTCTGCAGTTCGATGGGGACGTACACTTTTCTGGCCATGTGGTAAGTCGCCTTGGCTGGCATTATTCTTTCTACTGCTTTGTAGGTGTTGGATGGGGATGTTGGGCTCGTTGGATGTTGAAAGACGTCTGCCAGCAATTTTATTGACTGGCCTCGCAGGGTTTCTGCTGGAGATGCGTTGACTGCTGCGTGTGGTATGTTCTCAGGCCCAGTAAGACCCAAGGTAACTCCTTTCTCCAACTCCCGCCTTGACATCTAGCGGTGAGTGATGCTTTCAACGGCCGGTGTAGCCTTTCAATGACACCATTAGCTTCTGGTCTGTAGGACATTGCGTGTATCATCTTTGTCCCCAAACTGTCTGCAAGGGTGTTCCATGAGACGGACATGAAGTTGATGATCTGTGGGATTCTGTGCCTTCTTACCCATCCAATGAGAGTTTTCACACAACTCTCCACCGTCTTTTGCCTTATTAGTATTGCTTCGGGCCACCTGGTATTTCTGTCGATGATGGTGAACAGGTATCTGTACCCTTCAGAGAGGGGAAGAGGTCCCACTATGTCAACATGGATGTGGGTGGGTCGGCGGTGTGTTGTGTGGACCTCTCCTATTCTGCTCTCTACATGCCTTGTTATTTTTGACATCTGACACGGCAGGCATTCTCTTGTCCAGTTTTTTATGTTCTTTTTCATTCCCCACGAGATGTACCACTCTGCTAAAATTTGGGCAGTTGTCTGGCCTGATGGGTGGGGCAGGTTGTGGGCAAGGTAAAAAGCCTTTCTTCTGAGGCCTTCTGATAGGTAGGGGTAAGGGCATCCAGTACTTGTTTCGCAAGCAATGGTCATCTCTCCACTGTTGATCGACAGGTCACTCCACATAAGTGAGGGGTCCTGTCACAGTTGCTGTAGGTCCATGTCGTCTCTTCGCATCTCTGCTATTTTGGGATAGACTATCCCGAGCTGGGTGGTGTTGACGCAATTTCTCGAAAGTGTGTTTGTCACGGTGTTTGCTGAACCATTCAAATACTTGATGGTGTAGGAGTGTTCAGCTATTGCTGATAGGTGATGCTGTTGTCATGCTGACCGTGCATCTGATGTCTTTGTGAAGGTGTACACCAAGGGCTGATGATCCGTTTGTATGATGAACTGCCATCCTTCGAGCATATGGTGGAAGTGACGGATGGCTTTGTGGACTGCTAGGAGCTCACTGTAGAATGTGGAGTATTTTTGTTCCGTTGACTTTAACTTCCTGCTGAATAACGCCAATGGCCGACGACCATCATCTGTGTCCTGCTCTAGTACCGTGCCCATTGCCGTGCTACTTGCATCAATCATCAAAGTGAGGGACCTATGGGGTAGAGGAAAGATTAGTGTGGCTGCAGAGGTTATTGCTTGTTTTGCTGAAAGAAATGCATAATCCTGATTTTCTGACCAACTTAATTTTTTAGGTTTTCCTCGTAAACATGTGTAGGTTGGGTTCAAGGTTTTAGCAATATTTGGAATAAATCTATGATAATAGTTGATTAGTCCTGAAAATTCTTGTATTGCTTTAATTATTGTTGGTTTTGGGAAGTCAGTAATTGCTTTTACTTTTTCTGGGAGGGGTTTAATGCCATCTGGGCTTTTTTGATGTCCCAGGAATTCCACGGTTTTCTTTGACAATTCGCACTTGTCTTCCCTTACTATGAGTCCATTTTCTTTCAGTATCTGCAGCACCCTTTTGACGTCCTTAAGATGTTGCTTGAGGCTGGGACTAAATATGAGGATGTTGTCGACGTAGACCTCACAGAAGGGAAGGTCGCCCAGTAGTTTGTCGATAAGTCTTTGGAAGGTTGTCCCTGCGTTCAGAAGGCCGAAACAGCTGTAGTTGAACATGGAGGTGCCAAAGGTGGTGATGATCATGGTCTTTTCTATATCTTCCTTTGCTACTGGAACTTAGAAGTATCCCTTCAGCAGATCTATTTTGGTGAATATTTTTGCTCCGTTCATTCGTTCATTTGCTTGGATATATCGACTATGTTCGGCAACGGGTATCTATCTTGCTTCATTTTTGACATTTAGCCACCAGTAGTTTCCACACAGGTGCCATGTTCCACTGGGTTTCAGTACCATGTGGAGAGGGGATGCTCATTGGCTGGGGGCCTTTTGGCATATTCCTGCATTCTCCATTTCCCTGAATAGGCAAGTTTCTCTATGGCTAACCATCTGAAGCGTGCCTTTCATTGCTATTGGTGCTGGATGTTAAGTTTTGCCGGTTTGGTTAAACTGTGCTGCAGGTTGTCTTTGAAGACCTCTTGGTAGTCTTGCAGAAGTCTGCGTATCTTTGGCAGTGGGGTAGCTGCTGTTATGGGGCCACCTGTTTGTCATCTCTGCTGTTGCGGTGATGATGTGGTAGTGGGTTGTTTGCACAGCTCTAGAGGAGATGATACTCAAGCTGTTTTCGGGATCATTTGTTTTGAGGCTGCATCCACTAGCAGGTTGTGTGCTTTTAGGAAGTCTGCTCCTAAAGGTGCCAGTGTCACGTCTGCCGTGATGAAGGTCCAACTGTGGTCTTTACTGTTGAGTGACACATTCATATTTCGCTTCCCATACATCTTGAGTGGTGCTCCACTTGCGGATAGGTGGAGGTTGGTGGGTGGGGCGGGGTCAAGTCGTTCGTGTGGGCTGGCTGGCAAGAATGATTAGCAGGCCCTGGTGCTGGCAAGGAATTCTGAGTTTGACAAAGAAATATGTGGAGCCCTTGCATGTAACCTGAAGGAAGACAGCGGTAAGCAGGCACAGCTTCTCTTACGAGGCAACCAGTCTGTTCAACATCGCGACCCTCTTGCATATTTTTTTAAAAAGCACATTCCCTCTGGTGGTTCGTCTTTCTTCTGTCTGGTCTTCCCCTCAATGAATTCTTTGGGGAAGTTCTGCTCATGGATGGGGCGGCCAGTCCCTCTGGGTCGCTGTCGGATTCCATGTTGGTTGACTGCTGGGACCATTGTGCTGCTGCTGCTATGGGTGGCTGGGTGGGCTTCACTATCTTGTGGGCCATGTGTACTGAGTTGACCAACTTTAGAAATCTTCAATGGGCACGATGGAGGAGTTGGGCATGGCCGCCATTGTTTGGCAGGGCAGTTTTGTGAGGAAGACCTCTCTCACAAGGTCCAGGGTTGACCCGGGTTGGCCATTTGCGACAGGTAGCGTTATGAGCCGCCGCAATTGTTTGTAGACATGCAATGGCCGCTCCTGTGGCTGTCCCCATGTTGTTCAGGAATTTCTTGGCTCTTAGTGCAGGTGGCATGCTGAAGGATGACTTCAGCTGATCTTTCAGTGATTCATAGGTGACAGGGGTTTGCAGTTCTGCAGGCCATTCCACAACTTCCTCGAAAACATCGTCTGGCAGGAATTTGAGGATGGCATCTGCTTTGCGTGCTGAGGAGGTAATTTTCTTCAATGGGAAGATTGTCTCCGCCCTGAAAAACCAAGCTTCTGTGAAGTGTCTCGATCACTAGTTCGAGATACAGAAATTCTCTTCTCGCATGACGAACATGCATCATCAGGCGGCCTGGAAGAGTTAAACTCATGTCCGCGGCCTTGGGAAGACAAATGTCGGCCATGGTCTCTCTCTGGAGATCGCGATGATGAATGTCATCGAGACAAAGAACCACAAGTCTGCGGGAGGCGACCCAGGACAATGTGCTGGAGGGTCTAATGGCATTGTACCAGGGGGAACAGCGCAAGACCCAGCAGAGTGAAGGCTGGGACAGCTGAGAACTGTCATGGCGGCCAACACTGGAAAGCAAGAAGACATGAAGTGGAATAATAAGCCATCTAAGGTCGGTACCCCTGCTAGGCCTAACGAGGTCCAAACGTCAGAAATTTTCCGTGCATCCGAACCTGAAACAGATGAACAAGATAGTCCTACCTCCACCCTCCCGGGGTGGGGGGGGACCTTCCCACACGAGAAAGAGGGGACAGCATAAAAAATAAGTCTCCTGACCACTTTCCCGATACTTCCAAGGACAAGGCAATGAAAGAAAGGGAAGGGGTAAGATCTACCAACAAAGAAGCAACTGGAGGAGGCCTGGACAAGGGAGCAGAACACAGAAGCTTGAGAAACATCCATCAAAGGAGGAGAGAACCCCATCCAAGATGGCATCTCCGACTTCCTTTGGGTTGTGGAGCATGTATGGGGGCAGAAGTATGGAGGCAGCGGCGATGGTGTCGTTGGAGAGGCTGGCATAGTTGGGGCTGGCTGGGCTGAACATCTCCGTGGTCACCAATGTAGAGAAGGCATGAGTAAGAGGCTGCGTCTACGAACTTACTAATTTATTCCAACAACAGGCGGAAACATACTGCCTGACATGAGGCAAACAAAACAGAGACCAGAGTACAATCAACTGTGTTTGTTGGAAGATGGAAAGATGCACATCAATCAATATACAAGACACGAATGATGTTATGATACATATAGCTGGAATGCTGACATTGTAATGCTTGCTTTAACATAACAATAATATGAATGATAATATTTGTACAAAGGATACGTGACATCTGCTGTGCTTCTTGTATGCATGTGCTTGGTGCGAAGAGATGTTCATTGTGAGGAGAATAGCCAGCCAGGTAAGAAGGACGGTGTGTGGGTCTGTGTGGGAGCTACAAAGTCATTTATGGAACAGATGCCTTATTGTCCAATCTTTCCCACAATTTAGATCTCCTTCTTGCCTCACTGCTTAGGATGCTTTGCACAAGCGAACTGCTGTCGTTTCTCAGTCAGGTGATCGGATGGACATTGTTCGCTTAGCAACGATTTTTAAATTATCCAGGCGGTTTTCCATGAACATCTGCATGGCGGAGTGATAGTGAGGTGCGTTGGTGAGACATCTCAGAATGTCACTGTGAACAATGGTGATACAGCTCATGGCCTCTTGGGTATAGTTTATCCAAAGGGAGCGGCCATATATACTGTAGCAGTACAAGCGGAAGTGTAGCAGTTTCATGTCACGTTGACCAAAGGCAAACCTCCTTGCAGTCGTGTTACCACTTGCACATAGTTTATGATGCCTCTGTGCTATGTCTGCCGTATCTTTTAGGTCGTCCATGATGACATGACCTAAATACAGAAATTCATGCACAAATTCCAGATGATGATTTCTGAGGAAAATTTGTGGTTTCTGCAATATGCTTAAACGATCTTGGGAGCAGCGACATGCGCTGGGTCTTGTTTACTTGTATAGGATATCAAATTCCTCTACATACCTGAGGCAAGTGTTGATTAGTTGCTGGAGACCTTGAACTGATGGGGAAATCAGAACCATATCGTCAGCATAACAGAGGTTGTTCATCGTTTATCAGATTGGGAGTGAGTTCAGTTTGATATTCAGGGCATCTGTGTACGTATTAGGGTGTGACTGAGGTACGAGTAAGATACAGAGGTTTACAGCTTACTAATTTATTTACAAAACTTTCACACAGCTCAACAGCTCGTGTGAGCCGCAAAGTAGTCCTGACCTCTTGACAGATCAAGGAAGGGATTAAATTCAAGCATCCTTGTTTCTTCACAGACATAAATTTACATATGGATGAATACAAGACATATGATTGACAACTATACATACATTACTGGAAAGCTGGCATAACAATATACAGAATGATAATAATACATGAAAGGTGACAACAATGGTGATTGAGATATTGCACAAAAGACATGCGAGAAAATTTGTGTTCCTCTCGACTGCATGGTTTTTCCTCCCGCATTACTCATCGCGGGAGAAAGTAGATTTTGATCGCAGGCCTGCCACATGGGCACTACAGGACTCCCACCACCAGGAGAGGCCTACACATGTGGGCTAGTGTCTGGTATGAATGCAGATTTCAACTGGTCGATTGAAACCCACGTTGTCCTCCCATCTACTGTCATCTGTTAGGCATTTGGTCATCTCTGGAGTATGCAGTGTGTTCCGGAGTAGGCTAGGGAGGGGTGGGGGGATTTGCATGTGTCTACCCAGATGAGCACTTATTTTACATTCTGTAAATCTGGGACATACACTTTTCTGTTTGCTTGGTAGATTGTCTTAGCTGGCATTATTTTTTCTATCAATTTTCAGGTGTCGTAAGGCAAGTTGGGTTTGTTCTTTCTTGGATGATGTCTGCTGGCAATGTCAATGATTGGCCGTACAGAGCTTCTGCTGGAGATGCATTGAACACTGCATGTGGTGTCATTCTCAGTTCAAGAAGAACCCATGACAGTTCTTTTCTCCAACTCCTGCCCTGGCATCTGGCAGTGAGTGATGTTTTTAATGATCGGAGCATCCTCTCGATGATTCCGTTGGCTTCCTGGTTGTAGGCCATCATGTGTGTTATTTTCGTCCCCAGACTGTCAGTGAGGGCATTCCACAAGGCGGATGTAAAGTTGGGCCCCCTATCGCTGGTGGTGATCTGGGGGACTCCATGCCTACTGACCAAGTCAACGAGGGATCTAATGCAGCACTCTGCCCTCTGCTGTCGGATGGGTATTGCTTCCGGCCACCTGGTGTTCCTGTCTATTATGGTAAACAGGTATTTGTACCCTTCTGAGTGGGTAGGGGTCCTACTATGTCAATGTGTATGTGGCAAGTCGGTGGTTCGTTGTTTTGAACTATTCTATCCCACTTTCAACGTGTCTTGTGACTTTTGACATCTGGCACAGGATGCTCTCTTGTCCAAGTCTTCGCGTCTCTTCTCATCCCCCACCAGATGTACCGCTCTGCTATGGACAGAGAGTTGATCGGCCAGATTGGTGGGATAGGTTGAGGCCAAGAGCAAAGGCTCTCCTTCTTAGTCCCTCTGGCAAGTATGGGCGAGGGTGTCTGGTACCCATCTCACAGACAATGGGTGTCGTTCTGCTGCTGACAGTTTGCTCCATGTGAGGGCGGGGTTGATCCACTGCAGTCGCTGCAGGCCCTTGTCATCCTTCTGCGCCTCCGCTATCTTGGGATAGACTATCCCGAGTTGGATGGTGCTAGCGCAGTTTCTTGATAGTGCGTCCACCATGGTGTTAGCTGAACCCTTCAGGTACTTTATGGTGCTAGAGTGCTCGGCTATCGCTGACAGGTGCCGTCATTATCGCGCTGACCATACACCTGCTGACTTTGTGAAGGCATGCACCAGTGGTTGATGGTCCATCTGCACCATGAACTGCTGTCCCTCGAGCATGTGGTGGAAGCACTGGACTGCTTCGTAGACTGTGAGGAGCTCCCTGTCGAATGTTGAATACTTTTGCTCTGTTACGGATAGTTTTTTGATGTAGAATGCCAGCAGGCAACCATCACCAGTGTCCCACTCAAGTATGGCGCCCATCGCCGTATTGCTTGTGCTGGTTGTCAGAGTGAGGGACCTATGGGGTAAAGGAAATATTAGTGATGTTGCAGAGGTTATTGCTTCTTTCGCTAAAATAAATACTTTATCTTGACTTTCTCTCCAATTTAATTTCTTTTTATTTCCTTTAAGGCATTCATATATGGGGCTCATAATTTTTGCAATGTTCGGTATGAATCTGTGGTAATAATTTATTAAACCAGAAAATTCTTGAACTGATTTCACTGTTGTTGGTTTGCAGAAGTCTGTTATTGCTTTCACTTTCTCTGGCAATGGTTTAATGCCCTCTGAACTCACTTGGTGTCCCAGAAACTCCATCGTTTTCTTTGCCCATTCACACTTGTCTTCCATTGTCTTTCAGTCTTTGTAGCACTATTTTCACATCTTTTCGGGTGAAGATCAGTATGTCTTTGACATATACCACACAGAATGGAAGGTCCCCGAACAGCTTGTCCGTTACTCTTCGGAATGTTGTCCCTGAGCTACAGAGGCCGAAACAGCTGTAGTTGAATGTGTAGGTGCTGAATGGGGTGATGATTGCGGTCTTCTCGATTTCTTTTGCTACCGGGACTTGGAAATACCCTTTTAGCAGATCAAATTTTTTAATATTTTTGCTCCATTCATTTGATTTGTTTCATCTGCAATATTTGGTAGAGGGGTATGGGTCCGGTTTTGTTTTCGCATTCAGCCATTGGTAATCTCCGCAGGGGCACCATGTTCCAGCTGACTTCGGTACCATATGTAGGGGTGACGCCCATGGGCTGGGGGCTTTCTGGCATATTCCCACTTCTTCCATCTCTTTGAATACCTTTTTTTTTTTGTGTAGGCGAGCTTCTCTGCGGCCAGCGGTCTGAATCGTGAGTGGATTGGGGGTCCTTTGGTTTCTATGTGGCGCTGAATAGTGTGTTTTGCTGATTTTGTTAGGTCGTGCTTCAGGTCATCTTTGAATACATCTTCGTATTCTTGTATTATTTCCCTCATCTCTTTCGGTGGGACGTCGGGTGCAATCGGGAATGTGTTTTCCTCTCGTTGACTCGTTGATGCTTTCATTTTTGTATGTCTGCTTGGATTTTGGGGAGATGATTTCTGTGTTGTTCTTGGGATCAGCTCTTTAGCTGCTACATTGACTAGTAGCTTGTGTGCTGTTAGGAAATCTGCTCCGAACAACGCCATTGTCACATCTGCCGTGATGAACGACCAGTCGTATGCTTTCCCATCGAAAGCAATTTTCATCTCCTGCATTCCATACACTGTCAGTGGTGCTCCGCTGGCCGTTAATACGTGGAGGTTGGTGGGGGGGAGCAGGGTTGAGTCTTTCATTTGAGCTGACTGTGATGAATGATCTGCATGCTCCAGCATCCACTAAGAACTTCATGTCAGATCTTTCATCTTTTAGGAAGAAGTATGTTTGTCCTTTTTCTTTCGTACCTGGAAGAAAGACAGCAGTGAGCAGACGTGATTTCTTTTACGAGACAACGCATCTGCTCACCGCTGATGTTAGTATGAATGGGTTGTGCCTGCGACCCTGCTGCGTGTTTTTTAGAATAGGCAGCCCCTGTCGCATTTTCTAGCCTTGTTTCCGAACCTCCGGTGGAAAAAGCGTATGCCCTCTGGAGGTTCTTGTTTCTTCTGTTTAGGCTTCCCTTTGCAGTCCTGACTGGGGAAATGTCTTTTGTATATGGGACCAGCTGGCTTGTATGGATTACTGTCTGATTCTGTGTCTGAATTCTGCTCAGTCCGACGTGGTGCTGCTTCCGCTGCGGCTGGCTGTGAGGGTCCATATGAATTTATGAATTTCATCGACCATTGCCAGGAACTCTTTAAGGGCATGGTGGAGGCTTTGGTCATGGCTGCTACTGTCTGGAGGGGTAGTTTTGTGAGGAGTACCTCCCTCACAAGGTTCAAGGTTGACTCGAGTTGGTCACCCTTGGCGGGCAGCGTGATGAGCCGTCACAGTTGCTTGTACACGTGTGATGGTCTCTTGTCTCCTATCGGGGTCCAAACATGGTTGAGGAACTTCTTGGCTTTCTGGGCAGGTGGCATGCTGAAGTATGACTTCAGCTGGTCCTTTATTGTGTTGTAGGTGACAGGGGAGTCTAGTTCCTCAAGCCATCCTGCTATCTGCTTGAAGACGTCATCTGGCAGGAATTTGAAGACGGCGTCTGCTTTCTGCATCACTGAGTGGTTTTCTTTGTGCAGAAAATCGTTTCCACCCTGAAGAACGATGCCTCTGGGTGGTGGGGCGTGAAGGGCAGTAGGCATATGGAGGCAGCTGCAAGGTTCTCGCTGATGGCGTTGGGGTCACTGCTGGTGGCTTGGCCAATATGAGTGAGGTATGAGTAAGACATGGAGGTCTAAAGCTTACTAATTTATTTACAAAACTTTCACACAGGTCAGTAGCTCACGTGAGCCGCAAAGTAGTCTCGACCTCTCAACAGATCAAGGAAGGGATTAAATTCAAGCATTTGTGTTTCTTCACAGACATAAATTTACATATGGATGGACACAAGGCATCTGACTGACAATTATACACACATTACTGGAAAGCTGGCATAAAATATACAGAACGATAATAATACATGAAAGGTGACAATAACGGAGATTGAGGTATTTGCATAAAAGACATGCGAGAGAATTTGAGTTTCTCTCGACTGCATGGCTTTTCCTTCCGAGTTACTCATCGCAGGAGAAAGCAAATTTTGATCGTAGGCCTGCCACGTGGGTGTTACAAGGGAACCGAAGGTGTGTGACAGTACGTTACCCCATCTGACACATAATTGCTGTGTGGAGAACTAGCAATATAAAATGTCAAATGAATATACTCGTACAGGTGTGTCATTTTTGTGCAGTTCCAGGTAGTTTACACTGTCAAATGCTTTTCTCGCATCTGCAAAACATAGCAAAACAGGAGAGGCTGATGATAGGTAATAGTTCAATAGTTCTTTCAGGATGCAGAGGTAGGTGTCAGTTGAGTGGTTTGCTTTAAATCTGAACTGGCTGTCAGTAGTGTGTAGAAAGGGGAGAAGTCTCACTAGAAGCACCAACTCAAGTATCTTCGACGCAATTGTAGTAACTGCAATTGGGCAATAATTGCCAGGGTCAGCTGCTTCCTTAAGCTTGTTTTTAATTAATGGTATTAAGTGAACTAAGAATAGGAAGTCTGGAAGAAACTGGTGAATTATGCATGCATTGAATAGAGCAGCTAGCAAAATGTATATTACTGGGCTGCAGAATTTGAAAGCTTCTGTAGGAAGACCATCGCAGCCAGGCGATTTATTTAGGTAGGTTGTTGATGGCATCGCTGATGTTACCTGGCGTAATACGATCGGCAAAATGAAATTAAACGTTATAAGTAAGGAGGTTATCTACATCCCTTCGGGAGCCTTGATCATTTATGCACAATTCAGGATAGTGCTGAAGTGTTCGTCCCACATTCTTGCGATAGCCTCGTCACCGACGGCTTCTCCTACTCTCTGTGATTGCTTTTTAGTTTTGGGATTTAGGAATTGAATGTCTTTCCAAAGACGAGGGTAATCGCCAGATTCTAATTTTCTATACATTGTACCAGCTTTTAGTTACTTTTCATTTATTCTGCAGTGCTTAAGAGCAAGTTTGAACTGCGCTCTTGCCTGTCTCATTAGCAATGCAAAGTGTCCTTCCCTCGGGCTACCATTTTGTCTCCACAGTAAAATATTTCTTGTGAATGTGTGTACAGATCCTTAACCAAGTCATTCCAGCCAAGTATATTATGAACGTTGCCTAGACGAAATCTAAAAGTATCCGTGACGGAGGCAAGCATAGCAGAAATTATGTTAAAATAGAATTCTTTCAGATCTCTCCTGTGGTGTCTACCGGTTGAACTATTGACCACAAACTGTTTTACTGAGATCTTCTCCCGCTCCTCTGTTCCTCTAACATATTCTCATATCTTCAACTCCTAGTTCCCCTGCTTGGTGATACACTGAGGCACAATTTTCTGATGTTTTATTATTATTATTTATTAACTTTTATTTGTATGTATTTGTCATAAACTATATTAACTTCTAGATTTTTTCCAACTTTATGGATACCTCTGTCACTAAAAACCTTGAATCTCTAAAGGAAACCAAATGACGAAACCCCAACTTTCAGTAGTCAGATTCGAACTCAGCACGATGTGTTAGAGTGAGGCTAAGCTAAACCATTCGGTCACAAAGAAGATAAAAGGCTAATTCTGCTTATATACATAGATTCATTTCCCATACTAACCATCTGCAATTATCAATAGTCAACTCACTTCAATATAATTTCAAAACGTCTCTTTTCTTTGACAGTTAATATAGCCACGACCAATGTATATCTGAAGATTTTTTATCGTCCTTTGGCCGCTTACCAGCCAACAGTGCGTCCGGTCTCTTAATGGTACGTTTTTCAGGCCACTATAATGAATATTTCCGTTCATTTTCATACTGCAAAGAAGCGGTTTTTTTGTTTTATTTACTCAAACTTAATCCAATCTTTCATACTAAGCTTCTAAAAACGGTAACATATATATATATATATATATATATATATATATATATATATATATATATATATATATATATATATATATATATTTAGTTGTATTCTTCTCAATCACGGAGATAAAATATTACGATGCACTCCACAATGAAGATGAAGGAGAAACCAGAGGAAAAAGAAATAGAGTTCTTAATTTGTCCCAACAGTTTCGCCCTCCATCAGGCCTCTTCCGGGGAACTTTATTGACTAATCAGTTTAAGAAAAACATATACCGGACATATGTTTACATTTGGCTTCAAGACTTACATAAAACAAACAACCACAAATGGTTAACGGTGCTTACAACTGTTACAGGATAATATAAAATATAAATTGTCTAGTACATAGTTCGTCCAATAGAAGACTATATATATGGATTAGGTCTTAAGCACAATTTTACCTTACAGGATATAGATGAGTGTTTCTCGCTAGCCAAAAAATCATTTTATTCCACTAAGGGAAATAGGAATTTTAATAGGAATATACTGTGTTTGCCATACTTGCCAGCCTTCGATCATATTATCCACCCACTTAAATTATTAAATGTGACTGTTGTGTTTTCCTACCGCAATACCATTGGCAGAACTTTGATAAGAAACAGCCCTATATACGACAACGGAGTAGTATACAAAATTCCTGGTGGTTGCAATAAATTTTATATTGGACAATCAGCAAAAACTGTTGAGAAACGAATTGCACAACATAAATATAGTATTGCTACTGATCAAAGAAACAGCGCCATTAGTAAACATGCTAGAGAGTGTTTTTATCCAATTCAGTGGTCTCAAGCAAGAATCCTGTTCAGAAACAATAATTTTATAGAAAGAAATCTAATAGAAACAGCATGTATTCAATATACTGAAAACAATAACTTCAATGGCAGTATAGGCTTATTCAGGACAGACCCGCTATTTCTACATATCATGAAAAACCAGTACAAATTATGCAATATATTGACGTAGGTATTCACTTAATTACCTGTTTAGCCTCATTAGACTGTTAACCTCTTCTATTGGACGAACTATGTACTAGACAATTTATATTTTATATTATCCTGTAACAGTTGTAAGCACCGTTAACCATTTGTGGTTGTTTGTTTTATGTAAGTCTTGAAGCCAAATGTAAACATATGTCCGTATATGTTTTTCTTAAACTGATTAGTCAATAAAGTTCCCCGGAAGAGGCCTGATGGAGGGCGAAACTGTTGGGACAAATTAAGAACTCTATTTCCTTTTCCTTTGGTTTCTCCTTCATCTTCATTGTGGAGTGCATCGTATATATATATATATATATATATATATATATATATATATATATATATATATATATATATATATATATATATATATATATATATATATATATATATATAAAAATATAAAATTACTGTTTATATATATATATATATATATATATATATATATATATATATATATATATATATATATACATATATATATGTGTATATGTATATGTATGTATGTATATATATATATATATATATATATATATATATATATATATATATATATATATATATATATATACATATACACACACACATATATCTTCCATTTCGCATCTCAGATATGTCCTTTTCCGAAGTCTCATTCCAAAATTCACCTGCCGCGAGATAAAACCCCAAACATGATCGCAACAAACTGGCAAAATATTTCCGTAGTCAAGAAACATTAATAATCTTTTTCACTTTCCATTTTCTCAGAATCAAATTCTTTCCCATTTTCCAAGCTTAATTTAAAGCGCCTCACCTGTCGTGATTCTACCACCGCAAACTGTTATCAAACGGAAATGAACACAGCGAGAAGCGTCCTCCTCGGAAACCTCTCATTAACCTGACAGCGCAGAAGTGCAATAACGAGACTTCATATCGTATTCCATTTGGGGAAAATGAAGGAATTCTCCATAAAGTGAATCTAACCCGTTTTGTCAGCCGTTCTTTTCTTTTGGAGGAAAGAGAAAAGATATATGATTCTTTTTCGTATGTAATGTGACATCGGTCATTGCTGTTTGTAATTACGTTGCTTACGCTCTCAAGGAAAGGTTTTTTCATTTTTTCCCTTTAAAAAATGAACTTGCATAAAAATAAAAATAGCAAAATAGTCTGCAAAATTCTTCTGAGTTTTTTTAAAAATGAACCTCTCGTTATCTTACATTTAGAAATGGCTAATACGTACAATAAGAGCTGTAACCCATGATTTTGTCATTCTAAATTTCTATCATTATTCATTTGAGTACCCGTTTCCAGTCATTTTTGCGTCACAGATCATTCCTGCAAAACAAAAAAAAAAAGAGGTAAAACAGTAACTGACACTTTGAAACCGTACTGGCGCCAGTACATTCTGTAATTTCGGATGTTAACTTGCGCCCAGCAATCTCTTGTTATGTATTCCAGTGAAATTCGCTTGAAAACAGAATACGAGAAACTGTACCTTGTCAGGCCGGGCTACGTAGGAATCCAGCTTCTCTGAACAGAGGCATCAATATTAAGTCTAGTATATTAACCAAGTTCGTACATAGCAGATTTTACTAATCTTCGGGGAGATAAATTATCGGAAGCCTCATTTGTTATAAACTATAGTACAATTTTTCGGAGCTAATGGTAAATATCCCAAGCCGATATCGTTGATGAAGCTAACGTGTGATTGGCGGAAACACACCAAGCTCACCACTTCAAATGTAATGAATAAATGATAGAATGAATGCTAATATTCAGTCGTTGAGATGCATGAAGAGAGAGAATGCAGAACAGCGACTGATTTCGATATGTTTATGGATATTAAGCTTAGTTAAAAAATTCTGTTGACGAATTCATGACTTGTGGCTTTTTATGCAAAGATTGCGAAAGGTAAACAATCCTTAACTGTACTTAAAAGGAATTGAGTCCTTAGTAATTGTATTAGTTGAATCAAATAGGTGCCGAACGTGAAGAGTTTGTGTTAGTTTTTGCATACTTGGCAGAGCTTTAATACAGTACTACATGTGGTTGTTTTGAGTTGTTCAGTATGTTGTTTGGGTTGTGATGTACACAGATCACGTTCGTTGGCATAACTTCCGTTTTGCCAGTAGGTTATGTGCAAATGAATGTTGTTTTTCTCAGTTCTTAGGAGTAACATTTTTCTGGTTAGTATTGTTTTTGCAGAAGTTCGGACACTTCAATTTGAGTTAGGCTCTCTAAATGTATATGTTGTCTTAATAGCTGGCTGGAAATTTCTTCAAGTTAAAATAACAATCATTGTGATTTTCCCTAACCCAACCACAGTTAATGGTATTCATTAGTACTTGAGGATAACTTTTTACTGTTGAAGGATTTTTTTTCTCATTTATAACATACTATTTCATAGAATTAACAAAGGACGGTGTTGGTCTTGACAGAATAGCTTTCAAACACAGGATAGTTTTGATACATTTAAATGGTTTTTGTTCCCCCAGGTTAAACATTTTTTTACCATATTTTGGTTCCTGATAGCAAACCATTTTTTTCTTTACCACTTATGAATTTCTTTTTTACAAATAATAATTTTAGGTACATTCACGTAAACAATGGTCAACTTGATGTTTGTTTTTTTTGCTGTCATGATGCATAAGTCAAGTTTATAGTAATATTTTATACAATATTATGCTCCCGAAATCTGACTATAATTTTCTTTAATTTGTTTTGGAATGCTAATTGTTTCCCTGATTTATATCTCAAAAAAGATTTCAATACATGCAATAATTGTATGAAAGGAAATCTTTACCAGCAGCTTTTCTACAGAAGCCAGGTCCTAACTGACACCTCTATTAAATTTTCAAATAAATATGAAAAATCATTTCACAATAAAGTGCAGGTATCTTGTGAATTATACAAAAGAATGTTTTTTTAATGTGACTGTTCAACAGAATTTATGAGGCAACCAAGGTGGTTTACATATATATATATATATATATATATATATATATATATATATATATATATATATATATATATATATATATATATATATAATATTCATATGCGTGTGTGTGGAGAGAGAGAGAGAGAGAGAGAGAGAGAGAGAGAGAGAGAGAGAGAGAGAGAGAGAGAACAATCCCAGGGCAACATACACAGTTTACCCAGCATTATTTTCATTCGATTATCCAAACGTTTGTTTTATCGCTTCGTGGTAGAAATAAATAAAAACGCAGTTCGCTTTGAAAAATCCTAAATACATGAAAGCTTGAAAAGTAGCACACGGGGGATTCAATGGAATAGTTAATTCGTTTTGTATATACTCATTCGGAGTTTACTTATTTATTGTTGTTGGTTATTTCATCCACGCTCGTGTTGATGTTACTTCCATATTTGGATTTATAGCGCAGGATTTAATTCCTTGTAGCATAACCCTTCTCCTCCTCCTCCTCCTACTACTACTACTACTACTACTACTACTACTACTACTACTACTACTAATAATAATAATAATAATAATAATAATAATAATAATAATAATAATAATAATAATAATAATAATAATAATGTAAAATACAGAAATTTCACAACGACGTTTGCTATGTACAGAATATTCCAACAGAACTTTTTTTCATCTGTGCAAAATAAATGACACTAACGGCAAATGTGCGTGCGTTCGAAGGTGTGTGTGTGTGTGTGTGTGTGTGTGTTTGTGTGTGTATGTAGTTAACTGTACTGAAATATCTAGCCCTGGCGCTATGGAAGTTTAATGCACAGGGGTTTCTCTTTGAATTCTTCAATGAAGACTCGATAACACGAATGAATAAAAACGAAACCAGCTTAAAAATTCTGTCTAAACCCCAGTCATCAAACGAATGATGATCTTGCTCAAAATACAGTTGGTATATCAGTTTTGGTCAAAACTGTGTACATCCATCCAGAATCTATATATTTCGCTACATTTCGGATAGGTTTTTCTTTTTTCCTCGCTAAATAAATGGACTTTTCAAATGATTTGTGGGATAGGTTTTAGATAATTCGAAAATCAAAATGACAGCTCCAATACCGATTGCATGCCCCAACGAGAGAGAGAGAGAGAGAGAGAGAGAGAGAGAGAGAGAGAGAGAGAGAGAGAGAGAGAGAGAGAGAGAGAGATTCTCTGTGATATAAGCTTGAACTGATGTTTGTCTTTTTATTTCATCAGCGCTTATAAAATGTATGTTACAGGATTATTCATTTATGAATGGTTTGTGTATATTCAGCACCATATTAGTCAAGATATAAAGTAATTTGACATCTGCAATTTTTATGTAAAGTCATATGTTTAGTTTGTACATATGTACGTGGGATGGGAAGTGACTGTGCATATAGAGCCTCACAATGGGACTGCTTTTGACAATCTAGTGATTATTAGATATATTGGTTACTGTTAGTATAAATATACGCAAAAACCACAACTCAGCAAATAATATAACCCGAAAATTCCATGAATTTTCCAGTGTTGGTTCTATGAGAGAGAGAGAGAGAGAGAGAGAGAGAGAGAGAGAGAGAGAGAGAGAGAGAGAGAGAGAGTAATAACACATATCCTGCTTTGCTCCGCAGAGCATAAAACTTTAAGGGAACATCCCCCAATGACAGCCAGATTGTATTCCTAGCCTTATGGCACGTTTTGAATATTTATCTCTTGTCGGTCCGGCAACAGAAAATAAAAGTGTCGGAAATGTCACACAGCTGCCGGACAGGAAGACAGACCTGTCAAACATTTTTGAAGCGAGGAATTCCATATCGAGTGTTAAAAGCGTCGGGTGGATGCAGAGGAATTAAGCACATATTGATGTAGCCGAAATTTATATATCCTGTCACTGGACCAAAGCAAACAATCGCAAGGGGGTCATGTCAACTTTCATGCAGATTATATTCGAATAGAAATGTCTACGTTTGACACTTCCTCCCTCTTTCGTTGGTTGATTGGTTGGTTTAGATTAAGCTGGCTTATGCCAGCACAGGCCCTTGCCCTAAGGCGGCCCGCAAGCACTGTAAAGGTGTGAAAGAAGATTAGGACTAGTGTTGACCTAGATGTGTATATGTGTATATACACATGAAAGTTGACATGATATATATATATATATATATATATATATATATATATATATATATATATATATATATATATATATATTGCTCAATGCATTTCAGAGTTATGCTGAACATACACACATGCATCCATCCATTACATATATATATATATATATATATATATATATATATATATATATATATATATATATATATATATATATATATATATATATCTACATATATATGTATATAATATATATAAATGGATGTAGGTGTATGTGCATGTGTGTATGTTCCAGCATAACTCTGAAATGCATTGAGCAATTTCAACCAAACTTGGTATACACATGACTTACTATATGGAAAAGAATACTGTGGGAGTAAGACATCACTAGCACCAAAGGGCACTAAACGGGGTGGGGGTGGGAAGGGCTTCCCTGAAACAGGACTGGTTCTGCCTGTAGACTTAGTAACTTATTAAACTTTACAGGTTTATCATAACTCATTTCGGTATACATATGACTTACTATCTGGAAAAGAATACCGTGGGGGTAAGAGATCACTGGCACCTAAGGGGGTGGGGGTGGGAAAGGCGTGACATGTAAAAATAACCAAAAATGACATATATTAGTGTCTAATCAATAGTTTTCGAGGTCACTGAGATGAATAGTGACACTCCTGATGCCCTTTAAGTCCAAGTTCAGCCCTGATAGGAATGGAGGGTGAGAAGGGGTGAAATATAAAATGTCAAAAATGTTGGGCAATGCAACTGAAGCAACTATCCTAACAGGAAAGGGAGAGAGAGAGAGAGAGAGAGAGAGAGAGAGAGAGAGAGAGAGAGAGAGAGAGAGAGAGAGTGAGAGGAAGAGTTACAAGGGGTTACAAAGATTAGGATGTCTCAAAGACTTATTAGTCCATCCGAGGAGACATCATGTGCTCATTTATTTCTAGGAGTAGGTTTTACTATTCATTCACAGTGTTCTAATGATTTTGTCTAGCTTTCTTTTAAACTTTTCCACACTGTTGCTGTTTACAACTTCTAGTGACAGTTCATTTCATGTGTCACCTATCTTGTATGTAAAGAAGTTCCCAAAATGATATGTACTGTATCTCTTCTGTTCTAGTTTCCATCCATTATTTCTTGTCTGGTTTTCATTTAATGTGAAGAGGTTAGAGTCTACTTTGGTTAAGCCTTTCAGTATTTTGAATGTTTCTATTAGTTGTCCTCGCAATCGTCATATTTCTAATCCATACACGTTCAGGCTCTCTAGTCGTCTTTGGTAACCTATTTGCCTGATGGATGGAATTAACTTGGTGGCTCTTGCTTGTAATCTTCTAATCTATTTATGTCCTTTCTTAGTGTTGGTGACCAAAACTGTACTGCATATTCAAGATGAAGTCTAACTATTGATGTGTAGAGCTGCAGCACCGTTTCCTTATTTCTGTATTTGAACTGCCTCTTTATGTATCCCACTAGTTTCTGTGCCTTCTTTTCAGCTTTTATGCAACTGTTTTGTGGATTTTAAGTACTTGGTAATAATGACTCCAAGGTCCTCTTCTTGTTCTACACTATTTATGTCATTCCCAAGCAGCATGTATATGGGGGTTGTTTGTTCCTATTTGTAACACTTTACACTTATCCAAGTTAAAAGGCATTTGCCATCTTTTGTATCTGGGTCTGCTGCATTTTCACCTACTTTTGTGTCATCTGAAAATTTGGCTATCCTGCTAGTTAAGCCTACGTCAATGTCAATGTAAATAAAAAACAAGAGTGGGCCAAGGACAGAACCCTGAGGAACTCTGTTTGTCACATCTGCCCATTCTGATTCTTCACCGTTTATTATGACTGTTTTCTATTAGTCAGCCAATCTTCAATCCAATCTGCTATTTCTCCTAAGATTCCTAAAGCTCTAACTTTTTTCATTAGTTTCTTGTGTGGAACTTTGTCAAAGGCCTTTTGGAAATCTTAGTAGAGTATATCTATTACTCTACTACTGTCGCAAATACCAAGCATGTTATGAAAAAACTCCAAGAGGTTTGATAGTCAGGATCTGTTTTGTCTGAAGCCGTGCTGACTGTTTAACAACAGGCTGTTTCTATCACTGTGATCCACAATTTGATCTGCAATTATGGACTCAAAAATCTTACAAGGGACTGACGTTACACAGACTGGTCTATAATTTCCTGTCTCTTCCCTTGGACCTTTTTTGTAAACTGGGGGCACATTACCTATTTTCCATCCTTCTGGTGCCTTTTGTTGTTCTGCAGTTTTTCTGTAGAGTTTATATAGGTGAGGAACTATCTCCTCTTTTAACTCTTTAATTTCTCTTGGATGAATCCCATCCAAGCCAAAAGATTTGAACTTGTTTAGTTTTTCTATTTTGTTTTCAACGTCTTCTGTATAATCTGCCACTTCATATTTAATAGCTGGTTCGGGGACTGAGGTAGTGTCTTCAATTGTGGAAACACTAGTAAAAAATTAACTCATTAACTCTGCTTTTTCCAAGTCTGAGTTCACTAGGTTTCCTCTACTTCCTCTTAAGGGACCTATGCTATTTTTATTGGTTTCCTACTATTAACATACGCAAAGAATTCTTTTGGGTTTTCCTTACAAACTGACACAACTCTCTTATCTTCATTTATCTATGCATTTGTTACTAATTTGTCCACCATTCTACAGAGTTCTTTATACCTGCTTGCTTCTTCTGGTGTTGGGTGTAGACTCATTGATTTGTGCAATCTGTCTCTTTCTCTTATTTTACTTTTAAGTTCTCTGTTAAACTACTTAGGCTGAGGGTTGCTGTTTGTTAGTATTTGCTTTAATGGTACACATCTGGAGCATTTTTCTGTATATTCTTCTAGAAAGGCTTCCCATTGCTTATCTATGTCTGAGATCTTGTTGTACTCTAGACTTTTGACATACTCCTTTAGTTTTTTTTTAGGTCTCCTCGGTGGTGGTCTAATCTCTTTAGTATATTCTTCTCTTTTTTATGGTGAATGTTAATATGAAAATTTAATCATTTTATGGTCGCTTTTGCCTAAATTTGCACCTACTGAAAGGTCAGACACTAGGTTATCTTCTGTTGAACGGATGATTTCTAGTGTCTTGTTTCCTCCAGTAGGTTTGTCAACCCATTGGTTGAGGAATTAATTTTTAACAAATTCTAAACAAATTCTAAAAGTCTTTTTCCTTCAAAATTTGTTGTGGAGGTCATAGTGTCCCAGTGTACTGCTGCATTGAAATCTCCCATTGTTAAGCAGAGTTTGTTTGTTTCTTGTCCTAGTAGTGCATGCAGCTCCTCGTTGGACACTTGTGGTTGGTGGGGAGGTCTGTACACTAGTATTAGAGTTAGCTTCTTCCCTAGACTGCTTATATTGATGCCAATTACTTCTTGTGTGGTTGTAATTTTACACTCTATTGGAGTGAGCTGGTAATTGACATATAACATAACACCCCCACCTTTTTTTATTGAGTCTATCTTTTTTGAACAATTTATATCCTGCTATTTGGTACTCCTACAAAGTCTCTAGTATCCATGTTTCTGTGATACCTACTATGTCTAATTCATCACTTGCTATCAGTGCTTTGAAGAGATCTACTTTGTTCTGAATAGATTGTGTATTAAGCTGTGCCACTCTGAGGGACTTTTCTATCTTCTCTTTTGTCCTCGGTGGCTTTATTCGTTCCCCTTATTTTCACTGTTTCCTGCAGTACTATTACTAACCAAATTCTGGGAGCTTTCCTACTTCTTCCCTTGAATGTTCATTTCACTGAGGTGTTTCAAGAGGTTTTCGTTAAGAAGGTTTCCTAGTAATTTTGCTCCTTCCAAATTCAAGTGAGTTCCATCTCTTTTATATACTTTTTTATTCCCTACAAATCTGCCCCAAAAGTTTAAAAACATAAAACCTTTTTCTTGGTATATTCGCTCCAGTCTGTCATTGATTCCAATTGCCTTGCTAAGGGAGCAGTGGCTTACACTGGCTCTAGGCAGAAGTCCTACAAGAATGCCGTTATCAGTCTTCTCACGGATGTTTTCTACAAAATTCATCAGGTTGGCCACAAGACCTTCTGTCTGGCCAGTTCTTCCATCTTTTAGAAATAAGTCGTTTCCTCCTCCCTGCACTATGATTGCACTTTTTCTACTTTTCACTTTGATTTTCTTCACTACCTCAGTTACCCTCCTTGCTCCTGCACCTGAGTAAGAATTAACTTTTCTCGTATTTTTATTTTTGGCCAAAAAATTTGACCCCTGATCTTTCACCAACGAGTCTCCAACTAAGGTTGTTTCCTCTTCTGATTCTGAGAGAACAGCAAATCTATTTTATGTGTTTATTCCTTTTGGGGGAGAATTATGTTTTCTGGCTGCTATCACTCTTCTACCAACAGCTCTCTTGAATTCATCATTTTTTTGCTTGTACGTTTCTTTCTTTGTACCTTGTATGGTGTTTGTTTTTGTTTCATTTCTGGTTCTGGTTATAACTAATTGTTTTCTAATCTCCACTATACCCTTTCTGTTTTCTACTATGTCGTTGTTCAATTCCTGTTTCTCTCTCCTAAGATCTATCGCTTCTCTTCTTAGGTCTCCAATTTCTCTTCCATCCTGTCTTCTCTTCTATTGCCTTCGAGTTTATCCTTGTCAGTTCCTTTAGTTCCTTTGATATTGCTTCTATTTTCCTCCTCAGTTTAGCTATCTCCTGTTCTGTTGACAGGAGAGACAGACACTGAGACTACCTAGCTTTGATGCACATGCTTCTTTGTACTCTATGCACGACTTGTTAACATTGCATTTTGCACATGTGTGCTTAATTCCAACCTTTCTTTGGTCATCTCTGTTTGTATCTTGGTTTCAATATTTCTATCTGAGCTTTATTCAATATTCTTTCTAATTTGACCAGTTTAAAAGGAAAAATGGGAGGGGGTTGGTTGAGTATTCCCACAGTTGCTGCATCCAATTATCCGTGGACAGTTTTCCATAGTTCGTCGGCATGATAACTTTTTTCGCTGCCACACTAACATACGGTCTCCCTGTTGTTAGACGATCCCAAACATGTCGCAGCTCCCAACTGAGCAACACAATTTGTCTAAGCAAATGACTTTTCGCCAGGAGTGAACAGCATCATCCCTTAAATTACTAAACATACGATAGCCATGAACAGCCAGAATCTTATTACCTAACTGCTTCTCCTCCAACCATGAAAATCCCCAAGGAATGGCCATAATGGCCACACCAGCAGACCCCATGGGTAGGAAGTTCCACAATCAATAGCACAGAAGCTTATCTGGGGTTTTTAGTTGGCTAGGACTCCAACAAGGCACAAAAGCTCCGCAACCTCAAAGCAGTTTAGCCTTCACTCACAGGGTAGTGGTTGCAGGGGTGGTCATTCATTACACGAAGGAGTGAACTTAACGGGGCACAATAGCAATACTCCATTTCTGGCCCAGGATCCCTTTAATCCTGGTCTTTGGAAACCTGCAAGCATCTTTCCTGCGTTATTTAAAGAGGTTCCAATGCCTCTGTTCTGACGCATGTGGTGGCTGTCAGCTCTTTACACTAATCTTATGTGTATATATATATATATATATATATATATATATATATATATATATATATATATATATATATATTGCTTCGTTATTTATTATTTTGATGTAACAGGAGGAAATCCTCGCAGTTACAAGGTGAAATAAATAAGACAGAGCAAGGGAGAGAAAGGGAGAGATAAAAGCTATAAGAATCTTCTCAGAGAGAGAGAGAGAGAGAGAGAGAGAGAGAGAGAGAGAGAGAGAGAGAGAGAGAGAGAGAGAGAGAGTTATTGGTCGTCATTCAGGTTTCCCGGGTGGTGCCAGGTTGGTCAGCTAGCGTGTGTGTGTATATATATTATATATATATATATATATATATATATATATATATATATATATATATATATATATATATATATATATATATATATATGTATGTATGTATGTATGTATGTATAAGGGAGATAGACAAACTTACAGATTTCTACATTGACTGACTGGAAAAAGACTAGCATATTTTATTGTGATACCTATGATGGAAACCCAAATTCAAAGTGATTAATGACCTGGGTTCTGCAGTGAGTGGAGCATAATCCATCACGAGAGTTAATGAGATATTTCAGACTAATTTAATCGCCTCGCAAAAGCCAGGTAATACTGTTAATGGCACAAGAGATGAATAATTAGCAGTTGTTTGACAGATAACCCGGGCGCTTATGAATTTCCTGCCTATTTGAAAAGCAAAATACCTGGCGTCATGATACTATCTTAATTAGGCCTCTGTTAAAGAGGCTTCATAATGTTTTGAGTGGATGTTTAATAGTCCTCCTCGTTATTTCATTTTCAAATAACTTCCTGACTGAATATTTTAGTCTTAGTAATGTCGTTTCTTCTTAAGGTTAGATATGGATATTAATGATCAGTATTTTTGGTAGTTAATTTTGAAACTGATTTACCACTATATATTCTAACCTTATAGAAGTAGCGTATTCACATATATATTTTCACAAAATGTTCTGAGTACCTTGTTATTACACTTACCAAACGTAGAATTCAAAACTTTCCTCACTACAACCATGCACTTGAACTCTCATAACAACAAAAAATATGACTGAGCACTCGAAAAGCAACCGTGATCCCTTATAAAAATTATCAGCAATGTGAGGTATCAATATTTAAACAAGAAACATACTAAAGTAAAAGGGCATCACTCTTAAGCATTGAACAGCTGTAACTTTTCCTCAATTCCAGTCACTTCAACAAAAAACTGAAGGAACAAAACTAACTGTCTCTCTGTTTTATTTACAATGTTAATTCCTCCCACTGGTGGTCAATAAATGGAACATTGTAGCAATACTTTAAATACAACAAATTTATTTTTAATTCAAAATTAATATATCAAAATTCACAATTTTGCTTTACAATTAAATCACTATTACTTGGAAACACAATCTTAAATCATTTTTGAATCAAATTATGAAACAAATTTGAATCACCAAAATGTTAATAAGTGAAACAAAATTAAGTAGCAAAGTTAAACCTTCAAGAAATACCAAGATGTGAAAGAAAACCAAGTAAATAATTTGAAAATACAAAAAGAATGTACAAACACACAAAATTGAAAACTGTAAAATGTAAAAAATTCATTAAAGTATTTTACCAAAACTCCTATTATACCATGGTATAGATTGTAATTTACAATACCTTTCACAAGCTTTCACAATCTGCAGCTGCTGTTCACAAAACGCACCATAGGCGCCATTACCAGTGAACACTAAGCATCACTATGTTATCAGATCTTACAAAAAGTTACCAAAACGGAGTGACGGACAATAAATTTACTTTACATTACAAACATAAAATCTGAGAGAGAGAGAGAGAGAGAGAGAGAGAGAGAGAGAGAGAGAGAGAGAGAGAGAGAGAGAGAGAGAGAGAGAGAGGGGACTTTTCTTTTTAGATCGATCCCGCATAATTCTTGGCCTCTCAATGGCAATGATTTCTGCCTCCAGCCATAAGCAAGACTCATAGAACATTCTATCAAAGCTGGATGATGTCATCATCAATGCAAAAAACGTTTCTGTACAAGAAACCAGAGGCGGACAATATGCGATCAGGGTTTAAATGACATAACTTCCACGTGCTTTTGTGCAATACTTCCCTTTTCCCAAGAAAATACTTGCATGGCACGTCTGTCTACATGTTGGATAAAGCTTTTGACGATATCTCAACACATTTCTCTTTTTTGGACCAAAAGGCATCACCTAAAAGAAAGGTCTCGAGCAGTCACTAGGTCAAGGAAGAAGATTAAAAGATTACCAAGGGGAGAGGAATGAGAGATTTCTTTCTTTTCCCACAACCTGCCTTTATTTGTCAGTGGTGGTATTAACGTTACTGTGCTAATTTCAAAGAAATAAAAAGCAAATCAAGATTATGAGGGGTATACTGCACATTATTGCAAAGCTCAGAGGGTGAGGTGGCTTAGAAGAGGTATCCTCATTACAATATGTGTACACACACACACACACACACACACACACACACACATATATATATATATATATATATATATATATATATATATATATATATATATATATATATATATATATATATATATATATATATGTGTGTGTGTGTAATTGTAATAGCCACAATGCCCTCTTAACTTCTTGAATTCTTCCCACTTGTGGACATCACTACAACTTCAATTTCTTGCACTTGGATCTTAAGGCTTTGTAGTGACAAGCGTATCCAAAAAAGTGCAAAGAATTCCAGAAGTTAAGAGGGCATTGTGGCTCTTACAATTACATGTGTATCTAGTATATATATAAATTATATATATATATATATATATATATATATATATATATATATATATATATATATATATATATATATACGTTTTTCCGTGGTTTTAGTTTAAAATATGCTCTGTGAGACAGGTAGCAACAATTTAAGGTAATTTAGCCTTGTGATTCTGACTTCGTGGGTACGGGAAAACGTAAAAAGAGGAAAACAAAGGAGAATTTCATATGAGCATAGGGCTCTTGTTACTGAGGGAAATATTACGTAAAACACGTGGGCACATTTAAAGGAGTGTATTTACATAAATGACATTAGTATGGGAAAGAGGAACTCAAGTAGATTGAATGAAACTGGGGAATTCCAGCCACAGTCCGAGAAGCTTCCACGAAATAGGGTCCCTCTGAAATGAGAGATATGCACATTATACGCCAGTAATGAAAATAGACAAAAGAATAATGAATTCGAGGCTGCACTGAGGGTGCCAAAGGAGTAATAAAGAATTAATACTGCCGATGCAAGAGGCGCACGGACATTAGACAAGGGAGATTTCTGGCTTTCTCTTTAAGAAAATATTACGAGACAAAAGCGTGACTGAAATGGGGCTCTTCCAGGGCACTTTACCTTAGCAGATTTTCCGAGGGCGCGTAGAAGGCAGTCCATGGATGACTTGCGATTTCCGAGGGCGAGTTTCTTCCACGTGGTGAGATGCAGGGGCTTCCGTAAAGCGGCAAGGCGATGGGGACTCCTCGAAACTCCAAGCAATGGCGTGTGGGCTCGAGGAATACAGTCGAAGGGCACGAGGAAAAGTATACTTTGGAAAGGGCCACGTGGTTAGGATGCAAGGGCATCAGTGGGGCCAGGTGTTCGGGACGTCTTCATTCCATATCTTCCAGCCCGCGTGTGTGTCTAGACCTCGTGGGTTTCTGCTTTTTATCCCCTCCTATGGGGCAGGGGGTGCGTCCAACACAGATGTTTTGACTCATTGCACCTGCTGCTCGCAGGGGAGATTTTGGCCTGTAGGAGAAACACCCAAGCCAGATTACTTTTGCCTCGAAGGAAAGATCTTTATCAAAAATGGGAGCGGCTTTAATCTTTTAAACCCTTGTTTTTAAGTCGATAGACAGATGGTCTATCGATCGGCCGGCTGGCAGTAAATGAAACACAACAGAACAACCAACAACAACAAAGGAGGGGGGGGGCCAACTTGCTAGCAAATTCTTGCTAATCATAATACCTCCCCATACAAGATGATGTACATACCTCCTTCGGGTGTGTACATCGATATTCAAGAATGAGCGGCAAATGCTTTACGTTACTCTACATTCTGCCTTGCAATGAACTTTACTACTAAAGGTTTTATGAAGCTGTGACATTACTTTTAATAACACATTGGGACAATTTTCGTTAACAGAACGCAAAGTGATTTAAACACTTGCAAAAGAATAATTACTTTAGATTTGGTTACCCACTGGTAACTTTATAAAGTGACTCGAACAATTGTGAATTAATTAAGATTATAGGACCACGTATATGAGGCTATGGCCAACAAATGAAAAGAAAGGTTATTGTTCAAGAATTAAAATACACGGTTACTTAATTTTAGATAAAATGCATGCGGTTAGTACAATCTGCCTTGAAGAGGCTGTGTAAATGAAAAACAGCGTTTATTTTTGTAAATGACATCCCCTTTTACACCATATTGTAATGACTATACAAATTCGCATTGATAATTTATCTTCGTTTTAACGTGCTTTGCTCAGCTATCGTTCAACGCGCGAGCTGAGGGACGACCCACACACCGGGAATTTGACTGTCGTGTGCGGGCGAGAGTATTCGCGAGGTTTTAATTCGCTAACCTTAAACTACGCTAATTTTATCGTCCACTGCCCACTCAGTACTCCATGTTATGACGGGGCGAGCAGACAAAAGATGTGGGGTCTTAGGACAAACAGAGATCTTGGAAGGAATGGAAGGGGAAAAGAGATAATAATAACAAAAGGAAAATTACCAAGACGTTACGAATGAAAACTTGACCGCATATGAAAGGCGGGACACGTCCTTCAGAGCTTACGAAAGGGGCATTTAAATCACAAGGGCAAGAGTTTATGACTCGCGATTCATTAAAATAAAGATAACTAAATGACTAAAAGAAAGTAAATGATATTGGCAGAAGAGCTAAGGGAAAAAGAGTGAGGGTTTTATTGTGTTAGGCGGGAATTTATCGTCCTTCGCCTATAAATTATGGCCCGGACTATCACTTCAGTCCCAGGGCGAGGAAAGTGCACCCGAAGGGCGCGACTCCTTCAGGAAGGGCTGACACGCACGCCCGGTGCCAAGGTATGGGCGCAAGGGCGTGCCACTTCTCACTCTGTTATTCTTAATGATTTATACATTGTGTGGGGAATGGTATCCCGTATTTAATTGCCTCTTGTGGTGATAATTTAAGGGAAGATTAATGGAAGGTGATAAGAGATAGAAGTTCCTGAGGAACGGAGGAAGATAGAGGAGGGCCTGACATCCCCTTCTGGATTAGGGGTGCCAAGACCTTCGAAAGATGAAATGGTGGCACAGGTGCCATGGGAGCTCTAGAGCTCTTTGTAAGCTACCTGGAAATCTCCACGCCCGTGGTAATTTCGCCTCGAGTCTATCTTAATGGGACAGTCGTCCTCGGCTGGGGAAGCGGAGGGCCCGCGACCGGAGGGCGGCACGGAGTGCCACCTGGGCCTGCTGCTGCGACAGCTGACGCAGGAGCGTTCCGTGCGGGTTCTACCATAATCCGTCGCAGCTCTTGTAGTTCATCGGCCAAGTGAGATATGGCAGAATCCTGACTTGCAATTGCGTCGGCGACGGACTGAGGCAGAGAGGAGGCGGTCGGGGGTGGCGTGAGCGGCTCGCAGGTATCGATGACCAGCTCAGGCACGGGTTGCGAGGCCGCACCTGCAGGTGAGCTTCCGCGGTGGTCGGGAGGAACCGTCTCTCTGACCGACGCTGGTAGCGGTGCCAGGCCGGGGAAGAGAGGGGTCCTGAGTTGGATCCCGTGAATGGAGATCGACGTAGCGCTCTTGCGCTGGCACTAGGGCAGAGTCAGGCGCTATCAGAGGTTTCTTGGGCTCGTCGGTCAGGACGGACGAAGCTTGGCCCTGCTCGGGGCATGCAAGTGGCACCGGCAGGAATTTGGCATCTCCTGAAGGGAGATTTGATTGGGGCCCTGGCACTGGCACTGAGGCAGGGCCGGGCACTGGGAATGGATCGGGAACCGATCGAGGGGCCACTGTACATCGTACTCAGGTGGCACTGGTGGGGACTGCACGTCCTTCTGGTACCCAGGGGGCGCCAGTCTTGGCTGAGGGAGAAGCGGGGGAGGATTACTCACGCCCGCAGAATGATTCGGGGAACGTGGACCCATAGATTGTCGTGATTTCAGCGGGGACTGAAAGTCCTGTCCCAGGATGACGTCATAGCCTCTGGGGAGATGGCTTGCTACTGCAAGATTGCAAATTTTGGATTGGTGAGGTCTTGTGACTCTCAATTGGACCGTAGGGAGTATCATTTTAAATTGATTTATTCCCTCGATCGTGACGAGTTTTCGTCTATTGACGATAGCTCCGTAGGGAACTCTGTCCCTTCGGATGAGGGAGATTTGTGCGCCCGAGTCCTCGAATGCAGTGACTCAGCGCGCGTGGCTACCTCGTGGAGGAGTCACGTATACAGGCCCTTCAGTGGGAGGGCCTAATGACTGGGGATCTGTGACGGCCAAGGCGACGGTGGGAGTATTTACTTTATTATTGCGTGGGCATTTTGCCCATGCGGGAGAATGGCCATAAACCTTGCACGCCGTGCAAAATGTCTGGCTGAAATCTTTCCGCGCTGCCCCTGTGGAGGGCGCAGGCGAGTTATTTGTCGGTTTTCCGGGAGAGAGAGGAGCCGGTTTCTTGTTCCGGCACTGTTCGGAGGAATGCCCCGTTTTCTTGCAATAATGGCAAGTTAGGGGCTTGCCCGAGTTCCCATTTTTGTGGGAATTTGAACCTCCGAGGAGGGACGGGGGATTTATCTTCCGCCCCATGGATCCTTCTTGAGGGTGGTGGGTTTCCCACATATCTGCTATTCGGCAACACTCCGTGAGTGTTGCTGGGGCTTTTTCCACTATATGAGTGGCGAGGGCAGGAGGGGCGTAGCGCAGGAAATGCTCGAATTTAAACCGCTCGAGTACCTCGGCGGTGTTAGTGGCTCCTTCGGAATCGAGCCATTTTGTCAATGCCCGCTCCAAATGGTACGCCCAATCGGACCAAGTCTGGCCTGCTTCTCTGGGCTGCTCTCTCCAACGTCTCCTCCACCGCTCGGGGGTAATCTCGTACGCCTTCGTAACTGCTTGGCGTACGGCTTCCCAGTTTCCCGATTGTCTGCGGGAAGGGCGTGGTAGGCAACGAGGCCTTTCTGCCCAGGAATTTAGTGAGAACAAGGGAGAGTTCCGCGGGGAGAGATCGCAGCACTCCAGGACTCGTTCGGCCCTTTCAAGCCATACTTCGGCTTCGGACTCTGTCCATTTTGGCATGAACGAGTGAGCTTGGCTGAGGGCACTCATTCCCGGGACAGGGGGCGGGGGGGTGGCGTGCTGTCATTCTAGCACCTGGAGCTCATGGGCACGTTCTCTCTCTCTCTCCTCACGTTCTCTCTCCTCTCGTTGTTCTTGGGCAATTCATTTCCCTCTCCCTCTCTTCACGTTCTCTCTCCCTCTCTGCTTGGGCGTTCTTTTCCTCCCGTTGTTCTTGGGCAATTCGTTCTCTCTCTCTCTCTGCACGTTCTTTTTCCTCCCGTTGTTCTTGGGCAATTCGTTCTCTCTCTCTCTCTCTCACGTTCTTCTCTTGCTCTTCTTGCTCTCTCCGCCTTGGCATCGTCCACTCGTTCTTGAACCCATGCTCTCAGATCTTGTCCCAATAGTCCCATGTCCTTCCCAGCGGACATGTAGAATTTGAAATCCTCGTTTTGTTGGGCTCTGGTATTAGCCATTTTGAAATAATGGTTATATGATATGTCTGAAAAGACTCAGGTTGTCTGAAAAGACTCAATTGCAGGAATCTGAAACACTCAATGGTTCAGACTGCAGGAGAATGGATCTGTCTGAATAAGACAGGTGATTAGTAAGTCTGAGGAGACTTTTTGTTAAAATTTGATATGTCTTGGAAAGACGTGGTTGTTCTTGGCGAACGAATTTTAATGTGTGTCTCGGAAGACGTAGTTGGATTTTGTCACGCTCGGACTTGGCCGGCTGTAGCGTGAAGTTAAGGAGTTGTTCTAACGAACTAGAATGATCAGTCCCGTAAGGGCTTAGATGTGTGTGAACTACACTCTATAATGTCTCAAAAGGACTTAATTTTGGGTTCCCGCAGGAATGAGAAATTCTCGCCACGTGCGACGTAGAATTTTTGTATGAGTCTCTGAGGACTGGAATTTGGAGAAATTCTCGCCACGTGCGACGTAGAATTTTAGGAGTCTCTGAGGACTGGAATTTGGAGAAATTCTCGCCACGTGCGACGTAGAATTTTAGGAGTCTCTGAGGACTGGAGTTTGGAGGAATTCTCGCCACGTGCAGCGTAGAATTTTAGGAGTCTCTGAGGACTGGAATTTGGAGAAATTCTCGCCACGTGCGACGTAGAATTTTAGGAGTCTCTGAGGACTGGAATTTGGAGAAACTCTCGCCACGTGCGACGTAGAATTTTAGGAGTCTCTGAGGACTGGAGTTTGGAGGAATTCTCGCCACGTGCGACGTAGAATTTTAGGAGTCTCTGAGGACTGGAATTTGGAGAAATTCTCGCCATGTGCGACGTAGAATTTTAGGAGTCTCTGAGGACTGGAATTTGGAGAAATTCTCGCCACGTGCGACGTAGAATTTTAGGAGTCTCTGAGGACTGGAATTTGGAGAAATTCTCGCCACGTGCGACATAGAATTTTAGGAGTCTCTGAGGACTGGAATTTGGAGAAATTCTCGCCACGTGCGACGTAGAATTTTAGGAGTCTCTGAGGACTGGAATTTGGAGAATTTCTCGCCACGTGCAACGTAGAATTTAGGAGTCTCTGAGGACTGGAATTTGGAGAAATTCTGCCACATGCGACGTAAATTTTAGGAGTCTCTGAGGACTGGAATTTGGAGAAATTCTCGCC
>NC_089752.1:59066674-59091674 GCF_040412425.1 Macrobrachium rosenbergii | reverse complement strand
CGCAGTTGAGTGCCCCACAGAAGGGAATAGCTTCCAGCCAGTAACTGGCAGTACTGGTGGATTACATGGTACTGGAGAGGCACTGGTGTGCCCGGACTGTTAGTCAAGTTCTTCTTGAAATATCTTCTCTACTTTCTTTTGGTACCATTTACCTCTGTAAATGGTAATAATGATGTCCTCTTGACATCCTGAGGCTATACTCGTACAGTCCTCACACCTGAACCAAGTGGAAGGTTACATGAGTACTTTGTATTTTCATATCAGAAAAGAGAGAGATAGAAATAAAAACATGATATATATATATTGAGGCCATATAAATTATAATACTAAGGTCAGTATGACGGTATTTCCACAAAGACTCCAAACGTACTTAGTTGGGTTACTGTATTACATATAATATGCAATATATATATATATATATATATATATATATATATATATATATATATATATATATATATATAATGTTATAGGCCCGATTTTCGAGGCCTATATTTTATTTAATTCTCTGTTTAAAGAACAGAGGTTGGTATCTCGCTTTTCCCGAGATATGTATGGTAGCAAGAGCCGACTTGCTGTGTCAGCTGATCTCTCATCTTCACATCATAAGTTATTCATTACTCCTAACTAAATTCCAAGGTCTACTGGAATGAGATACTGGGCTACAAACCTAAAAACTTTACTGACAAAAAAAAAATAACGAAAATAAGCTATGAAAGAATGAACTCGAATTATTCAACATAACTTCGAAAATCTTCTGATTAAGGTCCAAAACATAGACACCCAATTATTTAAGGAAATACAGAAATAACCCATCTGTCATCCAAATCATAAAAGGTCACTCAATACATTGTAAAGGTCATTTCATATTTGATTCAATGTCACACCACTCCCATCTTTGAAGAGGTATGTAGAGAGAAAGAAAGGAATACCTGTAAAAGACAAGCGTTATATTAAAAACCAGAAAATGCAAAAAACACAAGATTTCACTGCAACAGGGATAAAGTCTTTCTCCAGAGTCTGTAAGAAAAATCTAAAATGTTTTATGAGTTATACTCGCTTCACGCAAGTCCTCTGGAACAAAGACTCCATGTGTATACTTCCCTTTTGCACAGTTCACATGTTAATTATACCCAGAACGGATCGCACTGCCCACTCAATCTATGAAACACTCCCATTATATGGGTTTTGCAACGCACATATGAACACACTCTCGTGACATCGCTTGAGTTCAAGGTATGACAAGACACGCCTTCTGTAAAACAAGGCGTCACAAGGTACTTGGTCACACACGTACCTATACACTCAACCAGAGGAAAAAACGCAGTGATATTCTCTTCAAATCCAGATCTATAACCGGATCACCTTCTAGAATGTTCTAAGCTGAAATCGCATTTCCAATCCACGTGTTTTGCCAGCAAGAGTTTTCTGCAAACATTGACTTCTTGTGGTATGCGAACGACACTCAAGCATTTTATTACATGCTGTGCTCTGTCATATGATCTCTCGAAAGGCTGATGCAGTCTTTTCAAATGTCACCTTCGTGACCAGTTACATATATATATATATATATATATATATATATATATATATATATATATATATATATATATATATATATATATATATATATATATATATATATATATATATATATATATATACATATATATACATATATATATATATATATATATATATATATATATATATATATATATATATATATATATATATATATATATATATATAGGATTTTAACACACGAGAAACGCTTGGAGCCTCTCTGGTTATTTCATTCAATACTTCATAACACGTTTTTGTTCTCACCTTTTTACAACCACAGCCTTGTTTCCCACCACTGGCAAACCACAGCACTCCAAAACAACGTTTAAGCTGACATACTGAATGATCTAGCACACTGCTAAACACAAAAGCAGCGCCAGGAACATCAGTTTCTTTCAACTTAAGGTTAGTAAACTTCCTTGCTGTGGCCACTACAACATAAGTCGTACTGATTTGTTTGTCCGACCTTGTGTAGCTCTGTGTAGCTAAGCGCAAAGTGATGACGTAGTTGCCGATCGCTGCTACTGGCGTGTTGTGTAAGCTGTGAGCACTTCGAGTTACTCTCAGTAGTTGCCATTTCTTAAATTCCTATTTGCATATAATACATTTACCCTCCAAGTGCCTTTTGGAAGAGATTTCCAAATGTAATGATCTACATTCCTATAAAGTTTTAATCTAGAATTTTCAGTCATTATCTTCCAGGTAATAAGTACCAAGCAACGTGAAAAGAAACTTATCTTCCGTATGCAGTGAAGTTTTTTGCCAATTCGCATGATAATTAATTCCAACCGCTGGGGTGTCCAAGGTGACATTTCGATTATTCCAGCACAGCCAACAACATGTTGTTCTTCCTACAAGATTGCTGGTGATCATGTAATAAATGATATATGATAATGTGTAGGACCATTTTAACACTGTACGCAAAAAGGGAACGTGTTTATTTACTTATTATATCATATAATGTCTTCAACCATATGTATGAACGGGCGGGGCAAATGAGCTGAAATCATTGCGTTAAGCATGCGCAAACTCAGCTTCACTTAGTGTGGAAAGAAATCTTCAATTTAGGTTTTCAGTGTAGATTTTATCGAGGTAATAAACATACTATATTAAATATTATCATAAATTATGATCAAAATTCACGTAAATGCTGATAAAAAATTGATGTTATAGGGGATTTATTGTTGTAGGTTAACCATACTTCTGGCAGCGCCAGAAGAAAAGGTGAAGCGTCAGGTGAAAAATGAGAATAAACCCATAAAACTGAAGGAAAAGGTGAAGTAAAAACGAAAATTTTATTTGTTTTGTCTGTGTTAGTATGTCTGTCACATGGTAGGGGTTTGATTTTGAGTTAAAAACCTTTCTGAGGTGACACAGAGGCCATGTGCAAAATTTTGTCTGGGTCTGTCAAGCAGTTTGGGCCAAACTTATATACAAACATTCACTTTTGTGTGTGTGTATATATATATATATATATATATATATATATATATATATATATATATATATACTGTATATATACATACATATATATATATATATATATATATATATATATATATATATATATATATATATATATACACATTCATACATGCTGACTGACTAAAGTGAGTAAAAAACAGAGGTAAATAAGCAGGGGTGATGCATTCTGTGCATATCTCATAGAAATAAGATAAAATCTGAACATCAACTTTTCATTCATAAAATATAAGCTATTAGAAGATAGACAACTGACTTACGTCAATCCATTTTAAGAATAAAAAAAGTCTTAGAAAAGACGTCAACAAGGAAGCTGAGACACTTACGCCAAATCAGCAAGGAAACGTTACAAATAAAACGCGTTCCTGTGTCCTTTGAGGCAAAACGCGCCGATGTCTGTTTTTCTGTGTAAAGTTTTCATCACAATTTATGAGTTGTGTAAGGACGTCATTATAATCGAGATAATGCTTACTAAAATAAAGTCTAGTGGATATATATATATTTCCACATAGCTACTGATATAGTTTAATGTCATTCAAGCCAGCTTACCCTACTAAATTTTGTTTTAATCTAGCGCACTTTGTTCAACAAATCAAATACTTCTATACTGAGATGTAGATAATATTTCAAAAAAAAAATAAAAAATAAAAATAAAAGAAATGTTTTCCTCAGCACAAGACCAATAAATCGCGTTTTCAATGATACATAAGTTATATGGTAACTTTTACGCGCAAAAGCATACTACCATATTTTTCTATGGTATTTGTACATTGCATTTCTATATTTCCGATTATTTTCGTTTACTGTTTTCCTTTATAGCATGAAACTATGATAAAATATCATTTTTACCTGTATCTACCTGATTTGTTACCTAGATTTATCACAATTTAGTGAATAATTGTACAAAATGTGCAAAATGAAATTGTAAGTACGATGTACTATGTGTGTGTATATATATATATATATATATATATATATATATATATATATATATATATATATATATATATATATATGCATAGTAAACTCATATCAATCGACTTCACCATTGCCATTGACAATCAAGGCTATTCACAAGACCTCCTAAAAGGTTATATTAACCAGAACCCCAATTTACAGTTCACTCCACTTCGTAAGCTCATTCTAGAGTTTCTGATATGCTTTCTCTCTCAATCTCCCTCTCTCTCTCTCTGTTTTTTTTTTCTCTCTTTTTTTGTAGTTGACAGTACAACAACCCCTCTTTCCACCTATCTTATGGAACCATTATTTCCCTTGCCCTTTACCATCTCATCAATGGCTTCGTTCAGAATATAACTTATCTTTCCTCCTCAAATGGAGATGATTCTACTCTCCATTAGTAATCTTCTCGTCAACCCCTCAGCTAAATCCCTCTCTTGTTCACGATGAACCCTGTTTGATACTCTTAATTGGGATGTAGATGCTACATTTGTTTGGGCCACCAATGATCGGTTCATGTCAATGACTGCAACGTCTCTTTATTGAAACTTCCTCTCCATGCCCAATGACATTCGAGAATTCGCATACTGAACGTCTCAGATCTGTTCCGTGCTATGGGCTCAGGAGTGAATGGCAGTTGGATTATTGGATATGCTCTTTGGGTATAACGTATTTCCCCTCTGAGCTGCAACTGCAGACTAGTGAGGGATTTAGCCCTCATTGTTCGAGGTATGCTTCTTATCGGAGGAGCGTCTTCAAATACCCTTCTCAATAAACTCACTTCAGTCATATCATAGGGTTGTTGTTGTTGTCAACTACTCGTTCTAAGAATGCTGAGTTATCTGCCTTGCGAAAGATTTCCTGGATATTCAAACCTGCGTCGTTTATGGAAAATGCTTGGTATTACTAGAAAGCAAAACCCATTAACATTTTCCAAATAGCAAACAGATGGCGATTATCTTCTCTCTCTCTCTCTCTCTATCTCTCTCACTCTCGTGTGCTATATATTCATTTCATTCATACTATATATACATATATATATATATATATATATATATATATATATATATATATATATATATACATATATATATATATATACATATATATATATATATATATATATATATATATATATATATATATATATATATATATATATATATATATATACACATATATATATATATATATATATATATATATATATATATATATATATATATACATATATATATCATGTGCTATATATTCATTCATACTATATATATATATATATATATATATATATATATATATATATATATATATATATGTGTGTGTGTGTGTGTGTGTGTGTGTGTGTGTGCGTGTGCATATTATCACACCCGAATGTATTTTTGATTAGTTTTCTGCTTTTCATGGTGACGTGGAAGTAAACGAGCTGTTATCGGAACTAATCAAGGTAAACTCTTGATCAGCGACCCTTTGAACGTTTAAGAGGGTACTCATAAACCTTTAGAAGGAATATAGCTGCTGTAAGGTAGCAGATTTCCCTGGATCTCTGTACCGCTAGTATTCGCGGCTTCTTTACTAGCCACTGTCTCCTGCTTCTTACGGATGACGTTGTCTTCGTATTATTGTTGTTTCGCTTAGTTCATTGTATTGCCATCACTTACATGGATGTTTGAAGATACGAACTTCAAGGCGCGGCTGCTGATTCATCGAGTGTATGTACGGCCTTCACTCACTACTTGGACGTTTAATGTATAACGAGCATCAGATTTGTGTCCTCGAGTACACTGCATGGGTCTTTCCTAGATAGTGACCCCCAAGGGTTTTCGGGGGTCGTTATCCATGACTAATATTTCTCGGGGGTCATTATCTTTATGATATTTACAGTCTTTTTTTTTTACGGTAATCCCCAACGGGCTTGTACTGAACACGCCGCAAAGGTGGAAACATACCGGGATAAAACCGTTGGGGGTCACTATCTAGGAAAGATCCCACTGCATTGCCTTCACGTACTACTCTTACGGTTTTTAGTAGGCTGCTGTGGTTTCATCGAGTCAGTTATATTGCCTTCGCTAGCTACATGGAATTTATGATGTTACGAGCTTCCAACCACTTTGACTTAACAAGTATTGTAAGCTTCATCGCCCTATACCAGTGCTGCTGTTACTGCAGTTCCGTCTACAAGAATTCTGTATGTGTAAGTTGACAAGTGTCTGTATAATAGACTGTGCTCCAGTTAGAACTGTCGCAGTGTTTAGTTACAAAAGTATTCAGTTCTTGATGCAGTGATCTGACATTTATTTGGCGCACAGTGATTGATTATTGCACATTTTTGGCCAAATGTTAATAATGTTTTTATGCTCCTCCACTATGCTCTACCATCACTGATTATCTAAAAAAACATCTAAAGATAAATCTCATTAATAGCTATTGCTGTGATTGTTAAGATATTGAGTATTTGAAACCTGTTCATTTTTATGAAACGGCTTCACACAAAACAAGGGAGAGCCTGCTAAGGAGTTAGAGCAAAAAGGTTAAGAAATGACAATATATGTACTTATCATAGACAGAGGCAGCTGCTTCAGAAAATGGCGTTATCCTTTACCTTGAGTATTTCTATGTGTTACCTTTGCTTATGTATGTATGGCACAAAGGTTTTTCCTCAAAAAATTTCTTTCACTCTGATCCAGAATGCACAGGAAGGCAAATATTAAAAAAGAAAAGGGTATTTTTAAATCGTTAGAATTTTGCTGAAATCCCGATTTTACCTTTCGAACAAAAAATTAAAATCCCAATAAAAACATTAATACGGCTCAATTACGGCTTATTTTCATTTTTATGTAAAGGTGTATTTAGGTAATAATTAACGCCTCTACGCACGTTAAGAAAAATTATCCGGTCAATATCTCATTGGAATTATGAAAACCAATAACACTGCAATTATGCCAACGTGAATCGGACATCCTTACGTAAAGTTACCGACGAACGTCTTGCCTGACATCAGAACAACTGATATAGGATTTATGGATTTTTTCCACCTCTAATGAGGAGAACTTTTCGGATAATGAGCATTGAGGTACCGCCACCTCATTATCAGAACCGATAACTTTGATGAACATCTCTCTCTCTCTCTCTCTCTCTCTCTCTCTCTCTCTCTCTCTCTCTCTCTCTCTCTCTCTAATAAAAAATGCCAACGAATAATGGCGTTTTATAATAGTTATTTCTATAACGTCTATCTAGTAGGGAAATTAATTTTAACTGGGCACCACCATTACACACCTGCGTGAATGCCCTTGAAAGAGCAGGTAACTGGGCAAGGCGCATGATATCAAAGGATTCCTTTGCCTTTTAGCGATGTTTTAATCAAGATTCCAAAGAAAGGAAAGAGTAGGACTGACAAATCTATTTTAAAATTCAGATGGATTTTCGGAATGGCTAAAACAGCTAATCTTCTTTATTCGACAATGCTTCTACATTTACGAGGTCTTTGTTATCACTGAAAGTAATTAAATCTCGCTCTCGTTTACATGTAGCTGAGCGGGTGTATTTACATAACCAGGTGTGAACTTTGCTTTTTAATGCATTGTATTTCTAATAATCACTACAGTTATACCAGCAGTAGCCATAATCTAAATTATCTTTCTGTTACATTCTGTTTTGACAAATGAAATCGCCATGACTACGTAAGAAATAAACGTTTACACCCAATTCGTAATTTTTAGAATTATCAAGTAAAAAATGCGCCGAAGTTTCTTCGGCGCAGTCTAGTTTTCCGTACAGTAATGCTGTATGAAACTCTCAGCCACGGCCCATGAAACTCTCAGCCGCGGTCCATGAAAATTTCAGCCACGGCCCGGTGGTGGCCTGTTTTGGTGGCTAGAGGGCTACAATTTGGTATGTTTAATGAGTGATGGTGGATGATCAACATACCAATTTGCAGCCCTCTTGCCTCAGTAATTTTTAAGAACTGAGGGCGGACAGAAAAAGTGCAGACGAACAGACAAACAACCATCTCAATATTTTCTTTTACAGAAAACTAAAAATCATCCTATTAAGGGTCATGCAGAAAATCAGATTGGAAAATTTTGAACAGAGCAGGTCTGTTGATGCTTTCAGTCTTGCGTAGCCTATGAAAACGATAAAGGCTTATGCGACCGCCATAAAATTACAAGCGTTTTAACGGCCTGGCTTTTGGCTCAGTCAGATGAAATTAATTCATGTATGACTGATTAAGTCACCACAAACAAATCGGTAACAAGTTTAGCATTCACTAACTCTATTGAGTATAGTTTCCGTTCATGTGTCATAATTGTAAACGGAAATAATCATGACACATGACACAGGCTAAAATAACAACTTTTTTCTTTTATTAAAATTTAAAATGCATCCTTTTACAGCTGTAGAATTATTTCTTACGGTTCCTCTTATAATATAACACCAGCCTATCGTTCTTTTTACAATTTGTGTACAAACCATTTAATGACTATTGATCATGATTACAAAAAATGAAGGAACCTATGAAGTTATGAACGACAGCCCTGTTATAGATAGGCTACTCGGTTTATCTTCAGAAAATAACGGTAGTCATAGCTCAGACCAAGCGAATTCTTGAAAACGACCACTTCTAAGGGGTAACACCTGACAGAAGCGCAAACGGGCACGCTCACGAAGGCGTAAACGGAGGCGCTGACGAAGGCGCAAACGGAGGCGCTGGCGAAGGCACCCGGAGGCGTCGACGGAGACACCGACGAAGGTCCGACGGAGACCTCGACAGTGGCCTCGACGACGTCACCGTCAGCATCGTCGTCGGCGCTATCGCCGTCTTCCAGTTACGAAGGACACTCTGTACTCGGGCTGAGTAGCTTCAAGAATGAGAGAAAAGGAAAGAAGAAAAGAGGAAGAACTCCAAGGTTGGAGAACATCATGGTAGCACCGTGAACAGAGTTGAGAAGCCGATATCTTTGATGATTTTATTTCCTTAGGTTTTCTCACTTTTCCCAGAATGCTCTCTCTCTCTCTCTCTCTCTCTCTCTCTCTCTCTCTCTCTCTCTCTCTCTCGTCCCGAGGATATCAGACATCCTTCTTATTTGTCACAGGAGGAAGAATGGACTCCATCTTGTTCACGAGGAAGACTTCCATTTTCATTCTTCGGCGAAGAGAGAGAGAGAGAGAGAGAGAGAGAGAGAGAGGACAGGTTTTCATCCTGCGTGAACGAGGGAATGAAAGAGTGAAAACAATACTTTTGAATTTTCTTTCTCCTTTTCAGAATGTCTATCGGAAGATTTCATATTCCTTTTCTCGTTTTCCTTTCTTAAATATTCCCGCCTGAAGGTCTGTGTTTATGCAACTGCAGGCGTCTTGGGCTGTGTTTCTAAGAAATATCTAAAATGATGACGAAATTCCTCGAAGGCCATAAAGAGTCGACATAGTGAAGAGGACCATAAAACAAGCAACTTGGAAAATGAAAATTAGAGCATAGGAAAGAGAAACGAACTCATATATATAGAACTATTTCATAATTCTTTAGACTTCCACTGTTATTATACCGCAAAATTATGTTAGCAGATCAAGCATCCAATCCCGTAAGTCCAGGATAAACAAACTAGTCTCTTTGAATTTAACATAATCTGGTATTGGCAGTGCTACCGCTGCTATCAGTAATAAAATATAATAAACGGCCTCTTTCTTTATATAGACGTGGAAAATGTTGCAACCATCTGATCAGAGTACGTTTATATATATATATATATATATATATATATATATATATATATATATATATATATATATATATATATATATATATACATATATATATATATATATATATATATATATATACATACATATATATATATATATATATATATATATATATATATATATATATATATATATATATAAACATACTTTGATCAGATGATTGCAACATTTTTCACGTCTATATAAAGAAAGAGGCCATTTATTATATTTTATTACTGACAGTAACGGTAGCCCTGCCAATATCAGATTATGTTAAATTCAAAGAGACTAGTTTGTTTATCCTGGACTTACGGTATAATAACAGTGGAAGTCAAAAGAATTATGAAATAGTTCTATATATATGAGTTCATTTCTCGTTCCTATGCTCTAATTTTCATCTTCCAAGTTGCTTGTTTTATGGTCCTCTTCACTATGTCGACTCTTCATGGCTTTCGGAGAATTTCGTCATCATACAATACTGAACTGTATAGTATCTCTCTCTCTCTCTCTCTCTCTCTCTCTCTCTCTCTCTCTCTCTCTCTCGTGGAACTTACTAATATTAACATTAAGACAAAAACGTTAAATGGATGGAATTTTCTAATATATTGTTTTAACAACCATGTAAACACCGTAGTTTATTTGAAAATAATCAGCAAGTTTCCTTAAAGTACCATTTGGCGTATAACTTTATGAAGTTTTTTTTGTTAAGAGAATCATATTATTACGTGGAATGTTTCTGTTGATATATTAATTCTATTTTGCGTAGCCTTGTTTTCTTTTTAAGCGTTTGTGTAATTCCTAATCTGGAATTACAAAATCCCTTCTTTCCTATTTTTATTGGTTTCATTTTGAATTTCCTTTCAGGTTCGTCTTTTAATGTACTTTAGCTTTACTTTGTGCCTACTCTCTTTACTCCTGATTATGGGGAAGATAGCTTTCGAAACTTTGGTTTACCTTGGAATAAATGCTCATTTAAAATGTGGAGGTACCTACTTTTAATGCCTCACACAAACACACACACACACACACATACATATATATATATATATATATATATATATATATATATATATATATATATATATATATATATATATATATATATATATATATATATATATATACTTATATTTATATATATAAGATATACATGTATATAAATAAATATATATAATATATTATATATATATATATATATATATATATATATATATATATATATATATATATATATATATATATATACATACATATATATATATATATATATATATATATATATATATATATATATATATATATTTGTGTGTGTGTGTGTGTGAGGCATTGGCCTCGATACAGGTACCGCCACATTTTAAATGAGCATTTGTTTCAAGGTAAACCAAAGTTTCGAAAGCTTTCTTCCCGCAATCGGGAGTAAAGACAGTAGGCACAAAGTAAAGCTATAGTACATTAAAAGACAAACGTTGAAAGTAAAGTCAAAATGAAACCAATAAAAACAGGAAAGAAGGGAATTCTGTAATTCCAGATTAGGAATTACATCAACACACACAAACATTTAAAATGAAAACAAGGTTACGCAAAAAAAAATTAATATATAAACAGAAACATCACACTTATCAATATAATTCTCTTCACAAAAAAAACTCATAATGTTATACGCCAAATGGTATATTATGGAAAGTTACTGATTATTGTTAAATAAGCTGCGAAGGTGTTCACATGGTTGTTAAAACAATATCTTAGTCATTTCCATGCATTTAATGTTTTTCTCTTAATGTTAAAATTAGTAAGTTCCGCGAGAGAGAGAGAGAGAGAGAGAGAGAGAGAGAGAGAGAGAGAGAGAGAGAGAGAGAGAGAGAGAGAGAGAGAGAGAGAGAAGGATACTATACAATTCAATATTATATCATACCATTCCATATAAAACTCCTTGCCACAGAATTCAAAAAAGAAAACAAAATTCTTCTGTCTGAAAATTCAATCCAGTCGTACGTTACGAAAACACTTTGAACATCCAACAAACTCAAACCAGCAGCGATTCCTTTTTTTTTTTTTTTCTTTTTTTTAGAATTTCCGATACTCAAAAATATCATCGTCCTCAAAGACTCTGAAATATTCAGAGACATAATGCTTTGATGTAATTTGAACAAGCCACGACCGAAATTTGGATTTCCCTCGGGACAAAGAGGGTTGATGCGATACAACGCCGTCCCGAGTTTTCCACAAAATATTTCGTTTCTTTTTTTTTTCGAGGCAGAATAAAACAAAAAATGAGAATTAAGGCACCGGAATGTTCACTTTTTTTTTTTTTTAAAGAATCTGGTAAATTTACAGCTACTTGTTTTTCTTTTTCTGCAGATCTCGGTGACACGAACATGGATAAAGTAATTGACAAATCCTTGTATGAGTAATCTTTTATATAAGACTTTATGAAAACTTTAGGAATCTCGTACAAAGCTGTGATAGTTCAACATAAATTAATAAACATTTATATGTGTTCAGATACAATGTTACATAATGCTATGATACTGAATAATAACCTTGAAACCTAAGAGATAATATGACAATGTCTCAGAAAATTATGACAAACATGTCAACGCTTTTTAAGAATTTGCTTCTGGGATGATTAAACTAACTACGAACATGAAAGAGATAAAGAAAGAGAAATTTATTGAATATCAAGTAAATATTCTGACGAGAACTTAAAATATTATGCAAATACAGCATGGATAGAGTTCTAAAAATATTTCTTGAAAATTCTGGAAAAATACTGACTTATGAGCCGTCAGCTTCAAGGCAGTGAGACAAAAATTTATGAATACATTCAGACGTGTCATAAAATAGTACGATGTACGATAAACTGAGCTATGCATCAAGTTCCGAGATAAAAAAGTAATTTCTGGAAACAGGAAGATGGTGTGAGAAAAATAAAAAAACTAACATGATCTTTCTTATGAGTATGAAACTACTGGGAAGTGGATCTCTTGCCATGTATTTATAAAACGGAAGTATGGTGCATGCACCTCGCATTACAGAAACGCATACCTAACATGCATATGAACTAGCAATCGACACTTACTGCTAGCGAAATATTTCCAGTGTGAAAAATTCTCATTTAAATTTGAGTAGCGTTGCAAAACACTATGTATATATATACATATATATATATGAATGTCTTTTCCTGTAATACTACAGTGTAATATGAAAATAAGAAGGCCCATAAAACACTATTTAAACGTTGAAACCATATATTTCGGGCACTTGTTTCTGTGCCCCTGTTCACTGGTAGAATATGGACAGGTGGAAAGTTACAATGGTATATATACAAAAACATGAAGGTGTGGCCTTAGGCCTCCGATGTTAAGGAGGTGGCGTTTCTTAAGAAGGAGGAGATTGACCAAATTCCCTAGTGGTTTTGGCCTCATTAGCTCCCGTTTGGCGATGGATCTGGCGGTCGCGTTTCTTGGGTCATCTTCTTCAAAAGGGGTCCGAGGATTAAGGTGTCAATGGCGTCCGATTTCCAATGTCCTCCTGACAGGTTCATATTGTTGGTTTGATTGATGATAGCAGATTCCAGCATCTTTCTTTTGTACGGACAGCTACTCTTGAAAACCAACTCCGCCCCACTCCAGTTAATGACATGCCCTGTATTTCTAATATGTAGGAAAATTCCCGAACTCTCGAAGCGTAACGTACTGATCTTTTGTGCTCTGTTATTCTTTGCGAGAGCGATCTACCTGTCTCGCCTACATAGATGTCATGACAATTACTACACGGTATCTTGTAAACTCCGGCTTCTTCCCTTTTGTTATTTAAGTATACGTTAACGAGCGAACTCCCGATGGATTTGGGATAATGGAAAATGAAAGGATTATTAGAACTGAGTTGCTCGGTGGCCTTTTGGATGTTTTCATCGTATGGAAGCTTTATTTTGTTGTTGAAATCTATTTGTCTGTTGTGAGTGGGACCTCTGTAGTATATTTTATTTGCTTTATTAATAGCCCTCTCGATAATGTGTGGTGGATAGAGCAGTTGCGTTAGGTGTTGGCGGATCGTGTTAAATTCTTGATCCAGGTACTCATTTGAACATATCCTAAGTCCTCTGAGGAATAGGTTGCACCCTACCATGATTTTTACGGAGACGTCGTGGTAGCTTAAGAAATGAATGTAGGAGACAGCGAAGGTGGGTTTTCTATATACTGTAAATGCATACCTGTTCTGTTTTCTTATGATCAGTACATCTAGGAACGGCAGTTTTCCGTCCTTTTCCCATTCTGTTTTAAATTTTATGGTCGGAACTAGCGAATTTAGCCTATTAAAAAATTCCTTAAAGTCCCCCCAGCTATGGTCCCAGAAAGTAAAGATATCATCTACGTATCTAAGCCAGATCATATTATTATGGGGTTTGATAGACGACAAAAGTTCTGTTTCGAAATATTCCATGTACAAGTTTGCTAGAAGGGGTGATAGGGGACTTCCCATGCTACAGCCAAATTTTTGTTTGTAAAAATTACCATTGAAAGAAAACACGTTGTTAGTTACACAGAGGTTGATAAGTTTTAAAGTTTTATCTATGCCAAGAGGAAAATGGTCTTCATATGGTTGTAACTTCCTCTCTAAGAAAAACAACACATCGGCAATCGGGACTTTAGTAAATAATGAATCGACGTCTAGAACTTTTGTCGTCTATCAAACCCCATAATATGATCTGGCTTAGATACGTAGATGATATCTTTACTTTCTGGGACAATAGCTGGGGGGACTTTAAGGAATTTTTTAATAGGCTAAATTCGCTAGTTCCGACCATAAAATTTAAAACAGAATGGGAAAAGGACGGAAAACTGCCGTTCCTAGATGTACTGATCATAAGAAAACAGAACAGGTATGCATTTACAGTATATAGAAAACCCACCTTCGCTGTCTCCTACATTCATTTCTTAAGCTACCACGACGTCTCCGTAAAAATCATGGTAGGGGTGCAACCTATTCCTCAGAGGACTTAGGATATGTTCAAATGAGTACCTGGATCAAGAATTTAACACGATCCGCCAACACCTAACGCAACTGCTCTATCCACCACACATTATCGAGAGGGCTATTAATAAAGCAAATAAAATATACTACAGAGGTCCCACTCACAACAGACAAATAGATTTCAACAACAAAATAAAGCTTCCATACGATGAAAACATCCAAAAGGCCACCGAGCAACTCAGTTCTAATAATCCTTTCATTTTCCATTATCCCAAATCCATCGGGAGTTCGCTCGTTAACGTATACTTAAATAACAAAAGGGAAGAAGCCGGAGTTTACAAGATACCGTGTAGTAATTGTCATGACATCTATGTAGGCGAGACAGGTAGATCGCTCTCGCAAAGAATAACAGAGCACAAAAGATCAGTACGTTACGCTTCAGAGAGTTCGGGAATTTTCCTACATATTAGAAATACAAGGCATGTCATTAACTGGAGTGGGGTGGAGTTGGTTTTCAAGAGTAGCTGTCCGTACAAAAGAAAGATGCTGGAATCTGCTATCATCAATCAAACCAACAATATGAACCTGTCAGGAGGACATTGGAAATCGGACGCCATTGGCACCTTAATCCTCGGACCCCTTTTGAAGAAGATGACCCAAGAAACGCGACCGCCAGATCCATCGCCAAACGGGAGCTAATGAGGCCAAAAACCACTAGGAATTTGGTCAATCTCCTCCTTCTTAAGAAACGCCACCTCCTTAACATCGGAGGCCTAAGGCCACACCTTCATGTTTTTGTATATATACCATTGTAACTTTCCACCTGTCCATATTCTACCAGTGAACAGGGGCACAGAAACAAGTGCCCGAAATATATGGTTTCAACGTTTAAATAGTGTTTTATGGGCCTTCTTATTTTCATATATATATATGTATATATATATTGTCATATACACCGTGACATTTTTCATACTGGCTAATATTAAGAGACAAATGTCGTTTAATATTCAGTTAAGTATATTTGGAGATCGAAAAAAACCCACATTCAAGGAGAATTATAATTGAGAAGTTCTTGGCCAAGAGATGGCTCAGTGGTCAAAAGTCAATTTATCTTGTTCCCCAACCAGGCGGCAGTTCGAATCCATTAGTGGCGAAGCACTTAAAAATTATAATTCCCCTCGGGAGTAAGTTATTCCCGAGGTATAATGAACTGGATATTAAACATTTGTGGCTTATTTATATATATATATATATATATATATATATATATATATATATATATATATATATATATAACCTGCATAATGTAGTACACAAATGGCAATTCTAATGAGTATTGGGTTGCGCGTCTAAGCAGCTAAATACATATGAATTCACATACTTACTTACATACATACATACATACATACACTCATGCATGCACACATACATACATAACCACTACATACTTGATATATATGTCCTATCAGCTAGGCTCTACCGATGAAGTGCAACCCTATAACAACTTACGGTCGGTTAAATCCCTCAAGAACTGTTTACGCTCAGTTAAGTCCTCCAATAAAGGAAACGCACGCTCCATTATCAGCCACAATGAAAGGCTTTATTCGTCACAAGGAAACGCTTATTGATGTCCCGGTTCTGATAGGATCTAGGTCATACTTGTTTTCTGTTAACCCTTAGTGGATTTTGTAACAGATTAAGAAACGCAGAGAAAATTACAAGTTGAAAATGTAAGTTGAAATGGCTTTCAATGCCATTTCCTCGAGTGATTTTATGCAAGATCTTTCGACGTGAAATAATGTTCAGAATTCTTGTTGACGTTTTTAAGAATATAGCTTCCTATAGAAGGATTATTTCACATCACTTATATTTATGACGCTGTTTTACAAATTCCAGTTTATAACCACTCATGTCTATCTTATTCTGTGTTGGAGCTTTAGACAGTTCTTATTTTTGTTTGGAAAGCATAATTTTAATGGATTCAAAATCTCTTCTTTCATTTTTGCTCTGTTATATTCAGTGATCTTTCAAGCTATTTTTTTATCAGCACATATTCATTTATTTTTTTATGAAAAATTATTCTACCTGCGCTCGACAACGAGACAGAAAAATTCTCGAAAATAATAAATCTCTTGAGTACTTCCTGAGCCTTCGAGGTTGAAAGACAATAAGATGATTAAAGCTTCATAAAAGAAGGATGTGGAAAGCGCTGCGCAAAATTAAAAATCACAAAATGAAGCCGGGGTTGAATCTATTTCACTTTATATTTCAGATAAAAATAACTGAATTTTCAGTCTTCTTCCACTTTCGAAAAAGAAACATAGAACAGCAACTGACAATCATATATTTTGTTTATATGTCCTGTTATAGTTTGTTTACTTGTCTATCGTTCTCTCTTTCTGTCTCTCACCTACTTTTCGTTTTGAAAATGGACACGGAAATCAATTCTCGATTTTATCTAATTTCTAATTATTATTATTATTATTATTATTATTATTATTATTATTATTATTATTATTATTATTATTATTATTATTATTATTCAGATGAACCCTATTCATATGGAACAATCCCACAGGAACTACTGACTTGAAATTCAGGCTTCCAAAGAATATGGTGTTCAACTGAAAAAAATTAACAGATGGTAATAGGAAATACAGAAAGAAGAGACCAGTTATTAAGAGACTAATAACAATGTATATACGTAAAAGATATCTCTCTCTCTCTCTCTCTCATTTCTTCGAACGGTCTGCGATTTCCTGAAAAGTAAATGAGTGCACTTTCTCACTCCATTCCCAACATAGGTAAACGTGTCCAGGTAAATAAGATAGTTCTCTCTCTCTCTCTCTCTCTCTCTCTCTCTCTCTCTCTCTCTCTCTCTCTCTCTCTCTCTCTCTCTCTCTCTCTCTCTGGATATACAAGAAGCCGAGTTAAAAATAAAAACTCGTTACTGTGCCCTAAAGTCTATTATAGAGCTCATATTTAGAGAGCCCTACGGCGTTCTCTACCGTTTTTATCTTCAAAATATGTCAGATTTTGGAGAGAAAAGAGAGTCGACTTTTTCACTGGCTGCCTGGTGCTGAAAATTCTTCGACGTTGATTTTGTATTTTGGTCTTCAGCGTCAAAATTCTTTCTACTTTATTTTGTCTCATACTCATCTTTGGGATTCGAAGATTTTATGAGCAAAACTGATAAAATGCACATTTCTTTACTTATAAATTGTATGTGCCCTTGTACATAATTGTCACCCAACCTACTGTATAAAAGGCAATGTGCAAATGTCCATTTTTCAAGAATCGCTCCATTTCTGCTGAACTTCAAATGAAACTATCTAGTACAGTAATGACTAGACCTGAGAAACAGAATTAACATGCGTAGGAAAGTACTTCTGCAATCAGTATGAACTCATCTGCATACGACTCATTTTAAAACTGTAATGTTTCCAGGATCAAAAACAAAAAAGTAAATTAACATTTTTCATGAGCGTCACCTTTCATCTGAAAATTATAATGAACTCATTAGCGGTGCTTCATAATTTCGTGTTACAGAAAATATTGTTTGTGACACATAATCATTTAGAAGAGAGGAACTAATTACGGTATGTAATTAAGAGTGATGATTCTTTTAGATAATTCCTTTTGATAAAATTTTTTACTAAAACTTCTGGGGAAAAATTGTTACATCGAGTTGTCTGCCATTCAACAGCTGTCGGGTTGTAAGCGAAGGGATTTTCACGAAAGCTGTGAAATCTCGAAGGACATGAAGAAAACATCTTTGTCAACTGGAGCTCGAACTCCCTTAAGATTAGCAAATTGCGGGTGGCGCTTAACCCATTACAATAGTTCTCATTTCTAAATCACAAAAAGGGGTTAATTTTACTCGGTATAATAATCTCCGTGGGTGGGATTTGATGGTAGAATATCAACATATAACAGCCATGAGTGAATCTACTCGATAAAAAAAAAACTGCAAGCCTTTTCAAAATATCGCGTAAGGATCTACACCTTACTTAAAAAACAAACAATTCATTACAAGAGGCATAAAAAAAAAGAATGCAGCAAGGACCTTGACGGACAGAAAGTGGAGCAAGCTATTGTTTACAAAAACAATACCTATCTCTTAGCCACAAGATGCCCAAAACAGGCTCGAACGTGTAGCAAACACGCCGTGGAGAAATTCTCGTTCTTTAGCACTAATGCTTCGTGACACGTGAATGGCACCCCTCATATATTCTGATATCAGAATTCATATATATATATATATATATATATATATATATATATATATATATATATATATATATATATATATATATATATATATATATACCTACAGAATTGTTTATTTTATGCATATACAATGTGCATATTCAATTATACATAAGTATACATATATTTACATATATAAATATATACAGATATACATTGTTCCAAATTTAAAAAGGAAGGAGGTAGCTTACTTTTAACTATAAAATACCTTTCACAAATATTGGCATGAAGATAGATCCACAGACAGATACACTGTTACTCTTGTTTTCTGGAAAAGCATCCCGCTAAGAAAGTACCTCTTATACAAGATACGCTCTCAAAATGAAGTGCCTCGTTTATTACAACAGCTTCTTGGGGACTTGAGTTTAGTAGTGATGTTCTTTTAAAACATACAAGGCTTTAAGAGCGCCTCCGCCTCTAAGGAAAACGAAGAAGTTTGTTATCGAAAATGTACTTTACTTTCTTTATTAATTTTGTACTTTATTAGTAACTGCGCGTGTATGTTTACGAGTAAATTATGCAGACATTAACACACACAATGCATGCATATATACACACACACACACACACACACACACACACATATATATATATATATATATATATATATATATATATATATATATATATATATATATATATATTAAGATATATATTATATATATAATATATACTGTATGTATATATATATATATATATATATATATATATATATATATGTGTGTATATATATATATATAGATATATATATATATATATATATATATATATATATATATATATATATATATATATATATATATATATATATACAGACAGAATTACATAGATAGAATTGCATGTATGCTTAGGAGTAAATTATGCAGGCACTGGCAAACACAATATACATACATATATACACACATACATACATATACATAGATAGATAGACAGATAGATAGATAGATAGATGGACAGACAGATAGGTAGATAGACATAAAAAATCATAGCAATTCCAGCCGTTTTATTATCAAATGTTTCTCCTAGCATTACGAAACCTTAGAGAGAGAGAGAGAGAGAAAGCTCAAATATTGATACTATTAATTACCGAATACACGAGGCCACTCAGCGCCGCCACAGATGAAAGGGATGAAAGGCCACCAGCCACGATGAGGAACAGGAACGCCTGAATCAACACAAATAAGCACCGATCCAAAACCCTGGAAAGTGGCATCGTTATCTGGGCTCTGCAGCTCCTCAGAATCCGCATCTATCTGCTGATGGCGGCGCTGAGCATCGAAATATGCTGCCTCTATTATACCTCTGATTTTCCCTCTGATTACAAAAACAGCAAAAGATCGAGGCTATGCAGGCGATGAACCTCGGAATATGCAGGATGATTCCGGACTCTTGTGCTCCTCTTGCAAGAAAAAATAAATAGATATAAAAAAGGAGAATCGGACACGAAGTATCTTCGCTAGCACAGATGGTCTTCTTTATTAAAGTAACGCCTAGAGCTTCTAAATATGATACCTTATTCAGTATCAGGCTTCTGTTCCTTAAGTAAGAAAAAAAAAGTCTCTTCCACAACCAGAAATGTTTGTCAAGCAGACATGTGTTTGTTAGATTAGGCCGATCTCGAAGATATTTCAGAGGCATATATATATATATATATATATATATATATATATATATATATATATATATATATATATATATATATATATATATATATATATATATATATTTATATATATATATAATTTTTGTGCATGTTTGTTTGCTTAGAAAGAGACCCCTTTAAATTCAGGTGCTTTTACGTTCAGTACATTCATTTATAATAATATAATGACTAGGTCACCAAATACTGTATTAACCTACAATATCTTCTTAAAAAAAAAAAAAAAGCTATAATTTTATTTCATTTAACTTTTACCTCCCGCTGGCATTTTTCCCAGCAGGAGCACTATTCTGTTACAATGAGGTATCGTACATATATTAATTATCCGTCTCTCTCTCTCTCTCTCTCTCTCTCTCTCTCTCTCTCTCTCTCTCTCTCTCTCAGACCACCTACCAAGGGGATAATTTGCAAAAGAACGCATCACCATCAGCTTTCTGAAAGGGTACTCCGCGACGGGATGTAAAATAGATTTTGATCTTCTTTATTCGTGAAAAGAAAAACATGATGCTATTCACTTTTATGTTTATACTGGTACGCAATTCTATTTCCTGCCTTCATACGTATTCATGTGCCTAGTAGCTGCAAGCAGAGTGTGTGTGTGTGTACATATATAATGTATATCATACATATGCATATATATAAATATATATATATATATATATATATATATATATATATATATATCATGCATATTCATATAAGTATACATATGTACATATATTCATATATACATACATACATATAATGCCACTTCACGGCACACCCCTGTGTGCTTACATCACACGTCTTTCGTGCAAATCTCGAAAAAGCGCTTAAAAATTTGGAAAGGTCATGTACCCAACATCATGAATAAATCAGTTTGTGGGGGTAAGTGAGTAACACTGCAGAAAAGTAAATATATATATATATATATATATATATATATATATATATATATATATATATATATATATATATATATATATATATATATATATATATATATATATATATATATATATATATATATATATATATATATATATATATAACTGGTTATGTTGTCGTTTCTAGAAAACTTCAATTTAAGGATGATCAGGATAACCAGAAGACGTGGTAAAATTGCAGACATTATTATTTCTTAGAAATTAACAGAGGCACAGCCGAGCTTTAAGGAATACATAACTTTTCCCATCATCAGGGTCACTTATCTATAAAAAATGACATAAAAAATAAAGAGAAACAGTAAGGAAACTATACTAATTGACTAAATCTAAAAGTATTAAAACAGTTGTAATAGACAAAACTTTAAAATACATAATAATATAAAGTCAAAAAAGGAACATAAAAATCTAAGTTAACTGCAAAAGAGTAATGACTAAGTAATAAGAAATCACGTACTAAACAGAAATCGTCAAATAAAATCACTGAGAAGATGGATGCTGAGAGAGAGAGAGAGAGAGAGAGAGAGAGAGAGAGAGAGAGAGAGAGAGAAGAGAGGAAAAAATAAACAATGAATATTCAAAATAATAAAAATGATAATATTGTACAAAATACATGTCGTAGTTAAATGACAACTGGGCGAGTGAGAAGACTGCGAGTGGAAGAGGGTGAAATGGTGTGGAGAAAAAACAAAAAGCAAAAAGTAAAACTATGCAATGAACAATGGAACAGAGGTGGTTCGGCTATTGAGTGTTGGTGATTGTTGTTTAATATGGTGGGACTCAAAAAAGGGAAGTGAATGGCTGTTTTTTGTTTGTCCGAGTATTTGAAATTCACTGTATTGTATGTGATGGTGGCAAGATATAGCATGAAGTCTAATGGTACTATTTTCTTTTTTGCTTAAAGCTAAGCCTGTACGGTGGCTGACACCCTATGAGAGTCGATGCGCACCTTCAGTAAGCGCTTGGTATGCACATCCAACATAGGTCCCAAAATATTCATTGTTTATTTTTTCTCTCTCTCTCTCTCTCTCTCTCTCTCTCTCTCTCTCTCTCTCTCTCTCTCTCTCTCAGTATCTATCTTTTCAGTGATTTTATTTGACGATTTCTGTTTAGTACGTGATTTCTTATTACTTAGTCATTGCTCTTTTGCAGTTAACTTAGGTTTTTATGTTCATTTTTTACTTTATATTATTATGTATTTTAAAGTTTTGTCAATTACAACTGTTTTAATACTTTTAGATTCAGTCAATCAGTATAGTTTTCTTACTGTGTCTCTTTATTTTTGATGTCTTTTTATAGATAAGTGACCCTGATGATGGGAAAAGTTATGTATTCCCGAAACCTCGGCTGTGCCTCTGTTAATTTCTAAGAAATAATAATGTCTGCAATTTTACCACGTCTTCTGGCTACCCTGTTCCTCCTATATATATATATATATATATATATATATATATATATATATATATATATATATATATATATATATATATATATATATATATATATATATATATATATATATATATATATATATATATATGTATATTTGAATATAACTTGTGCTCTATAGAAATCCGAACAGCTTGACCAATCTAGGCAAAATTTTGCACACAGCACTCATTTGACCCAAGGAAGGTTGCCACTTGGATTTTAAACCTGAACCCACTCCCTCCGGGGTACTTTATTTACTGCGGGTCTCGGTAAAGACCTAGCCATGGGGTAACATTTTGGACTGGTGTGAAACAAGGAGTGTCGGTAACGTAAGAAGGTAGGTTCGTACACTTTCTCACTGAATGTCGGGCCAAGTAACGTGATTGGAATTGCGGCCGCACTTTGAAAAATTTTCCTGCATCTCCTTTGAATTCTTTTGTTGTGTAAAGTATGTGCACTATCACTGAAAATGCTTTTCTCTCCCGTGATTAACAATTCTGTCTAGAATTCACTGCTTTAAATGACCATGTTAGTCAAAACTACACCATGCATTTCTTCCTTTCTAGGGTAAATGATCAACTGTCATTCAAAGTTTTCCTTGTCAGTGCCGGGTTGGTCAGCTAGAGTGTGTGTGTGTGTATATATACATTATATATATATATATATATATATATATATATATATATATATATATATATATATATATATAAGGATAAAATCCACGAAGGAAACGGAAACACTGGAGTGCTGCAAGGCCTTTCGACACTATGTCCTTTACTTAGCAGACTGAAGAAATATAAAAGTAAGTTTACAAAGAAAGCTCATATAAATGACAGTTGGGGATTATAAAGGAAACATATGTACCTGGAATCCAACACAATTGAAGAATTGGTAGAACTGCCAAAACAGGGTTAAATATTTAAGAGGTTTTACAAAGGATTAGGATCAACCGTTCAGAAGCAGGGACAGGACAATTAAAAGATTATACAGGGTCGTGACTGACCACCTAAAAAATTTTAGTACAACAAAATAATTCTCTTTTTTTTGTAAACAATAATAACTTTTTGCAAGATGAACATTTTTACAAATAAAAAATTATATTGAACATACAGATACATAGTAAATATATATCTAGTAACTAACTTGTAATTAAGTCAGTGATTTTATCTTTTTACTGGTACCTGCACACTCAAAGAGGCAGTTGTCAGCATACCTTCATAGATATATGGCTTAAAAGCCTCCACACTGTTCAGCCACTCACTGCTTGAAGTTGCATTTCCACTGGTTGCTAAGCACTCTGCTTGTCTAGTTTCATTTTTTCCCACACTATTTCTCGTAGTTGGCTTTACCTGGTTACCCTTTATCACCTGTCCAACTGGCTTAACCTGCTGTTGCATCGTATAACAATCTCGACTATAATGTCCTACTCTTTCACACTTGTAGCAAACAACACTAGTCTTCTACGTCTGTCTTGAAAACAGACCAGAAGGTGAGGGTTTACCATTCAACTACTGTGGGGTATATCCTGGCTTTGTACTGGCATAGTTATTAGAAGGGTTTCTCACATCAATGTTCTTAAAATTCTACTGAGACCTATAACCTACGAGTTGTTGGTTCTAGTAATTGACATTATAACTCTTTCTGCTGCTTATTATGTTGTAATCTTCACTCAGGATAGCAGCTTTGTCAAGTTTCTTCACCTCTCTCTCTCTCTCTCTCTCTCTCTCTCTCTCTCTCTCTCTCTCTCTCTCTCTCATATAAGCTCTTATATGTTCAGGAATTCCTCTCAGATATTGCTCTAAGACTATTAACTCCTCAAGTTCATCCACAGACTTAACTTTAGCAGCCTCCAACCATCGTCTGAAACATCTTACTTTATAGGCATAATCCAAGAAAGTCATCCAGTCATCCTTCTTCAAAGATCTAAATCTTTCATTGTAGTATTCAGGGGTCATCTGGTACACTTGTAACACACTGTGTTTCAGTACACTGTACTCTTTAC